>NW_026261007.1:0-32384 GCF_024613125.1 Pisolithus orientalis | reverse complement strand
GCAGCTGCATTGATTAGGGAGACAAGAGGGCCTTCAGGGGGGTGTGAGCTGGGGAGCTGGAGACTGGTACAGATGGCACAGGGCTGGGTTGGTCACTAGGACTGGGGTCAGGAAGGCCAGTGGAAACCAGGCTTACAGGGGATGTTGACAGGGTTGGCATTCCTTGTGCAGGAGTCCAGAATGTTAGACTGTTCAGTACCCAATCAATCAATGGATTGTAGTGGGTGAGCCAGTCATGTCTGAGGACTATCTTACACTCAGAATCTAATGGGGCTAAAAACAGGGTTACTGGGGTAACATCACTGGATGTGAAGTGGATATTGACATCTACTGCTTGAGTTATGGTAAAAGTGGACATTCCATCAAAGAGCAGAATCAGATTGTGGAGACTAAGTACAGGGTAAATGAATGTTGATTAGCAAACTGATTATCTATAAAACAATGAGTGGAACTGGGGTCCACTAATGTACAAAGCTGAGGTAACTCTGGGTTTTCTATAGTGATATACAGGGTCAAAGAGTTCAGACTGGAAAGAGCAGATGCATTGAGTTGAGCCTCCAAGTTTGCACAAACAGAGTCAACACAGCTCCTGGATTGTGCAGAGTCCTGGGACTGCTACCTATTTTTTTGTCTCAGGGGTAGAACCTGAGGCCAAGGCCATTCTTGGGGCATTTGTCAGTGAAGTGGCCAGACCATCCACAGAACATGCAGAGGTTTCTGTCTAGGCAATGCTTGCATTCTTCCAGGGTGAGCTTTCCATCCTTGCCAAGTTTGCTAGACTCAGGCTTGGATGAATTGCTGTTATTGTTGTTGCCCAGCTTTGATGAAGCCAGCTTGGACTGGGTAGAACCAGTATTGTTGTTACTGCCAGTCTTGGCTTTCTCTTGACTGGTCTTGGGATGATTGTTGTTACCAGAGCCTCCAGACTTATTGTTGTTGGAGGCAGATGAGCCTTGATGCTTACTTGCCCATTGGATTTCTTCCTTGCACTCCCAATAGTGCACATCTATTTCCTGGGTGAGCTCATGAAGAGTCCAGGGCTTGCCAACCTGACAAACTTCATCTTTGATCCAGTCTGGGAGCCTGGAGTAGAAGTGATGGCACAGTGCACCATCTCTGTAGCCCTGGACTTGCAAAGCAAGTCAGTTGAAGTCCACTATGTATTTATTGATGTGCTGACCATCTTTCATGTGTAGATGGTCAAGCTGGCTCTTGGTGTCAGCAACTGGGTTGTGAGGGCCAAAGGTGGTTTGTAACTCCAGGACAAACTCTCTCCAGGAGTCCATCCAGAGAGGCCAGTCATTGGGGTCCCTGACTCTGAGCAAGTCTGGCTCAAACCATTCAAGAGCCATGCCCTTGAGGTAAGACTGTGTGAAGATGACTTTGGTGTGGTCAGTCCTGAAAGCCCAAGGCCAGTCTTGGAAATTCAGCTTGCACTGAATAAAGAAGGCACAAAGCTTCTTGGGGTCAGTACCATTGAAGGTATCAGGCTCATGCAACTTGGTCCTACTCAAGGACTCAGGACTAGTGTGAGTATTGCAGGCCAGTAGCTTGATGGCCTTTGCAAGACTGTTGAAGACCACAACTGCAGGTTCAGTGTCCAGGTCTGGGAAGTCTGGTTCATCCTCTGGGTCATTCTCATCCAGATTATCATCACCATCATCACTGGGACCATTGCCAGGGTCATCATCAGGATTGTTGTTATCATCATTGCCCAGCCCATCATTGCTGGGGTCATCCTCAGGGATGGGAGCAGTGGGATGACATGGGGTGGGAGTATTGGATGTTCAAGCTGAAAAGTCCCTGAAAGGGCTAACAGGGTCTGGAGAGCACCTAGTGGTGCCCAAGGCAGCTAGTGCTGTCTTGTGGTGGGTTCCACTGGCTGAGGCAGAGTTGGGGTTGGTGGCAGAGTGGCCATGGGGAGGTTGGAAACAAGTCTTTGTTGCCATGGTGTGTTAGACCCACACAAGTAGTGAGTCTGAAATACTGTCAAGTTCATGATGTCCAGGTTGAGACCAGACCTGAGGCTGAAGGATTGGGAACAGGTGGGGAGCAGGGGAACAGAGGTGGACTGGTTGGACTTAGCAACTGGGAAGGCAGTGCTATTCCCTTGCATGGGTTTCAGTCCAAGTCTGAGGCTGAGGTGGGGTTATCAGAGTAACTTAGTTGATTTCAGACTGAGGGGATACAGGCCAAGTATCTATGGGTTTATATACTGGAAGTAACTATAGTATGGAGACTGGTAATGCCAGTCTTGCAAGGATTGCTAAGGTGATTGGTAAGAACAGTATTAGTAATGTATCACAAAGATGACCAGAGACCAGGACAGAGAATGAGGGTGGACCAGGGACAAGGCCAGTGGAGTGGTGGACTAGGCTGCAGTGGGATGAACTGGACTGAACTCATTGTTCTGCTCTTGTCTGTACATGTGCATCTCCATGTCTAAGTGTGTCCATCTGACTAAGCACACTGTGGCTGTATCCTCGCCTCCTGTCCCTGGGCCTCCCCACTCCATGTGCCCCCTTCAAAAAATGACAATGTCCTCATCATCTGCATGCACTGCTACATCTGTTTGCCCTCTCTCTTGGTTGCCTCCTCTATACCCTCTCCACCAGAGTGCTCCCCTCCTCTGGGGGATCCTTGCTATCCTCACCTACACCATCCTGCTCATTGTCTCCACTGTTCCCCTCCTCTTCCATGGTTTCTTCTCTCCTGCTTCTCACATCCATGCTGTACCCATCTCCACTCTTGTTCTGTTGTAGCTGTTGTACATGGCATTGTTGGTCACCATGCAGATGTGTGCCCTCTCTCAGTTCAAATGTGCATAGGCATCATGCACTGAATTCACCCTCAAGCAGTGTGCCTGCTAGTGTTTCTAACCTGTAGGAGTTTCTCAAATGTGTGGCAATTCTATGGGGAGTGGACCACTTAGGTAGTAGTTTTTGCTCTGTCTTGAAGGTATAGCCCAAGTTGTTCCAGTATATTTGTATGAGGTCTCCTGTGTTGAATACTACTTCTGCTGGCTGTCATTTCAGCACATGACAATTGAATGCTGTTTTTTGTTTGATTGCATGTCTCACTGCTTCATTGTAACTGTCTAGGTGTTGCTGTGTGGTGTATGCCATGTGTATTGCTGCATCGAGTGCAGACAGTTCTGTGGTACTAAATGTTAGCTCTGTGTGCTTTGTGTTGACAACCAAACCTAGGAGCAGTTCTTTCAGTGTGAACTTGAGAGACAGAAGGAGACAATTGTTCATGGCCCAGACTGCATTTTCCAGGTGATCTGGCCATGTCTCAGCAGTTTTTCCCAACCATCATTCTCTGCATCATCTTCTCCCACATTTGGTGCACATGGGCATTTGAGGACATGTAATAGTAACTTGTTGGTTCCTTTGACTAGTCCATTGATCCATGGTGAGTATGCAGCTACTATGTGATGCATGCATGACCACTTAGCACAATATTCTTTGACCAACTCATTGTTGAAGTGGTGGCCTCCATCCATCATGAATGTCTCCATGGCAGTGAAACTATTGAAGATGTTTTCCAGGCTGTCCACTATCACTTTGGCTGTACCTGCCATTTTGAACTTAGTAACCCACAGGTGCTGTGAAAACATGTCTAAGAAAAGGCCTAGTGTGTGATACCTGCCCTTGCCCATTAGCATTGCTAGGTAGTCTCCAACTAGTAATTCGATCAGGTGTCTTCTTGTTATAGGTTCTAATAGTGAGTTTAGTTTGGGTGTGCCAAAGTTTTTGCACTTTGCACAATCATGTATGGCTTTCATTACTGCAAGATCCATCTTCAGTGCATAGTAACAATCTGTTAGGGCAATTTTTAGCATGTCCTGGCCCCAGTGTCCTCCAGTTTCATGCACTTGTTGCACTTTTTCTTTGGCCTCTTCCTGTGAGATGCACTCTACCTTGTGTCATGGCCTGATACTGGTGCTGCCATACAATCTCCATAACTTTTACACTCCTGTATCACATACTGCTTTGCCTGATGTCTTGCCTTGCTATGGTCATGAATGGGTGTGTTTGTATTGGTGTTGAGTATGGCATCTGTGACCTTGCAGAACAGTGGTTTGCTGTTGAAACATTGTCATAACTCTTGGTTGCTCTGGGATAGTTTGTTGATGGTGAACATGTCATTAATGAGTCCCAGTGTTGTCTCAGGGTCTGGGCTGACTGACCAGCTACTCCTGTCCTCCTCATTGTTGCACTCCATATTGTCCCATTGTTGGCTTAGCCTGTCTGTGACTACATTGAGTTGTCCTGGTACATGTTGCACTGCTATAATGTTGTGCACTAATATCCCATCTCACCATCATGTGTGTGCTGCAGATATATTGTCATTTGATAGGATGTCCTTAAGGGCTTGACAGTCTGTCTCAATCTCCACTGGGAAGCCCCACACTGTATCCATGAAGTGGTCCAGGCCAAACTTCAGTGCTGTGAACTCTAATAGGAACAGCTTGTAGGTCCTCTCAGTCAACAACATTCATTTTGATGCAAACACTATTGGTACTGTTTTCTTGATGGTCTTGCCTGTTGGTGTCTGTATTCTGTTATGCTGTGTTAGTACAGCTCCAAAGCCTTCTTGGCATCCATCCATAGTTACTACAAACAGTGTCCCATTGTAGTGTGGCACATGCAATGTTAGTTGGCTTGTTAGTGCTACTTTGAGGTCCAGGAACACTGGTGTGTGCTTGGGCTCCCATTTATCTGTGAGCTTGTAGTTAGTTAGCACTTTTTGGTATGTGGATTTAGAGATGGGCTTAGGTATGTTGACTTGTTTTGTCAAATCCCAAAGCAGTCCTTCAATTTTGGCATACCCTCTGATGAGGTCTTGGAAGTGGCCTGCTAGTCTGAGGAACAATGTGAGCTTAAGTGCATCATCCAGTTGTTTCCATTTGATGATTGCTGATAATTTTGCTAGATCCAGTTGTACTCCATGTGGTCTGATTGTTGCTCTGGCAAACATTGTTTCTGTCATGTACAAGCAGCATTTGGTTGGTGATAGTGATGGTTTGCATATTCTGCATCATTGGAAGATCCTTTGTAGTTTTGCTAGCATGCCATTGAAGGTGTTGTCTGCGCAGCCACCATCATCTATGAACAATTCCATTGTGTTGTCCAATAGTATGCTGTGCAGGCAGTTGGTTGCCATTGCTGAAAACATTGTTGGAGCACCTGTCCATCCCATCACCATTCTTTTGTACCAGAAGTACCCTTTCCCATTGACAAAGAATGTAAAGTACAGTTGCCATTTCTCCAGGATCTGTATAGCATAGAAGCCTGCTGCAAAGTCAAACACTGAGACATACTTGTGTCTGCTTAGACACTGTTGTTTTGCCCTGATATCACCTTGGAATAGCAGTGGTATTTGGGTGACCTTGTTCAAATCTGAGAAGTTTTGTGTCACACACCATTTCAGTGCTTTGCTTGATGGTTTTGTTGTTGTGTTGGGCTGCCATTCCTGTTCATTTGTTGTTACTGCAAATGGCTGTGCTAGGTCTGTGTCAGTGCATTGTCTGTTCAGTTCTTGTTGGAGGTCACTCAGCATCATTCCTCCATTAACATCATGTGTCTTTTGCACTAGTACTGTTGGTGTGATGTGTTTTATCCAGGGGATATTGGCTTGTTCAATGAGGTTGGCCTCTAGCATTTGATCTACCCACCTGTACATGAACTGATGTTGCAGTGAGTTCATTGGCTGTTGATTTACTGTTGTTTGAAAAGTTGTGTCATCTTGTACATTTAGATTGATCTGCACTCCTGGTATTGGTAGTACCTCACCAAGGGAACATGCAAATATATCTGCAAATTCTGTGATTAGCTTTGTCACCTTCTGTTTTTCTTCTTCTGATAGATTGCTGCTGATCTTGATGTTTTGCAGGATGTACTTTATCCTTGGTGATGCAAATGGATCCATTATCCTCATGAATATCTTTTCTGTGTCCATTGGTTGTGTTTCTTTGATGCTTTCTGGTTTGCCCACTGTGCTTGTGATGTTGACCCATATTTTTCATTCTTTGTTCATTTTGCATGGTCCTGGATTTCTGATGAACTGGTTCTGTAGTGTCACAGTGGTTGTGTCATCCATAATCATGACTTTGTCTGTAGTGTAGTTGTGTTTAGCCTTGAATGCTCATAGTAGTGGTTTTCCAAACAGGACAGACCACCCTCCTCCACTATTGAAGACTTTGATTGTTCCTTCAGCTTCTACTCTGTTCACCCATATCATTTCTGACCACATTGCTTCTGACAGAATGACTGTTCCATTTGCCATATGTAGTGTTTGCATGGAGGGTTGCCACCCTTGTAGGCTGTGCCTGATTTTGCTGAATACTGACAAGCACATGGCACCCATCATGGCACCATCATCAAACAAGGCCTGGATTTGAACTGAGTGGGTGCCATCTGGATTTTTAACAGTTATTGTGTGTGTGTGAATGGGACAGCTTTGTCTGCTGCATCTGTCTGCTGGCCTTGGTTGCTGCATGTTGTGGAGTAAAGGTCAATAATGTGTGTTATGACAGGTGGTACATGCAAGCCAGAGTGAGCCAATGTAGATACATTTGATGTCTGGTTGTTGTGCTGTCCTTCACAGCAACCCATCATCATTTTCCTGATCCTCTAGCACTACAAGTCTGATGGTATGTGTGACAATCTTATTGAATGGCCTTAGAGTCCAATTGCACAGTGCCCTCCACACTGTTTCATGATGACTTAGCCTGGATGAGTCCCCCTCTGAGGCTGGGCAGTCCCTGCTTCTGTGACCATGGGTACTGCATCTAAAGCACTCCCCTGAGCACACCACTGCTGTTCCCAGTTTGAGTGGGTATGGGGTGTGCTTGGTGATTCATGATGTTTCTCTGTGCTTCACTGTCCACACTGCAAGTTGTGCAATATACATTTTCTGTCCCTCTTTGTCACTCTGTTGTTGTGGGTACTGCTCTAGTCCTCTCCACACTGTCTCCTTTAGCTCTTCTGTGGGTGAGGTGTATGGCATGGTGAGTTGCAGTGTTTGCTGAAGGATGAATCACATGGTAGGTGGTGTTGCTGACTGTGATGTTCATGGGTTGGTGCATGCTACCGCAACCTGTCCTATTGTGAGGTGCTGGAGTTGTGCCATAGGGTCTGCCATTGTTGCCCTTTTCATTGCCTCCATCTTCTGCAGTAGCCTCTGGTCCCACTCTTCTTCTCTCTTCTTCTGATCCTCTATCTCCTCCCTCTCCTGTCGCAGTTTTGACATGTTCAGCACTTTCACATCATCTGTGAAGTCCTGCCAGTCCTTGTATTTGTCATCCAACAACCTTCTGGCTGCCTTTGGGAGTTGCTTCTTGACTTGCCAGATCAGCATCAATCCCTGTTCAATTCCTGCTAGTGATGTGAGCTGCATTGCTTCATCTGCCCATTTCATGTGCACCCATACTTTTTGTCATCCTACTGTCTTGGTTACTTGTCAAGTCCAGGCCTACTCCAACCAACTCCGATGCTGGATGAGGTCTGGGGAGAGGTTCAGAAGCAAGTCTGACAGAAAGAGCAGGACTCCAACTGGCAGAGTGTTGGCAAGAACAAAGTCTGCTGAAGGTAAGGGCAGAGCAAAGTGAGGGTGTCAGGTTTAGCTCATGCGCTACCCCCTTGCACAATCTCAGCCCTCATATTTCAGAGAGGGAGTACAGATGGACAGTCAGAGGTAACTCTGACAGGCAGAAGATGGAGACAGAGGGAGTAGGAACTAAGTTGATATTCATACTGGAGAACAGCAGAGTACAGTACATGCTTTTATACTACCACAGAGGTACAGCAATCAGAATTGGAACTGACATATGGGGACTCATAAAACTTCAAGTAAAACTTCCTAGAGGATGAATGAAGGGTAGATGGAGGACATATGAATGGGTAACACAGAACATCCCAAAGAGGAAACAGTCCAGGCACTAGACCATGCAGTGCGCATGCTGTGGAGTCCCTGACCATGGGCTGTCAGGGAGAAGTCCAAAGGGTAGTCACATGACTCCTCAGAGAATGGCCCATGTGGTCTGGTAGGAGGGCAGTACAAGTCCAACAGCAGTTGGAGTGGAGATGACTCATAAATGTCAGGGGGCAGGCAGAGTTGGTGCAGAGTGAGCAAATGACCAGTGGGAAGGGGTGTGGAGTGAGTGAAGACCTAGGATGAACACATGGTCATGACAGTGCCCCCCCTTAGGGCTTGAACCCCTGAAGGCCACATGTACAAGACGAGATCAACATGAGTTGATCATTTGAAACCATTTTGATGCCTTGAGGATAATGGCTTTAGCTGCAGTGGAGCTCCATCAGAGTCTGAAGAACTGCTTAAAAACATGTGTTAGGGTACTGAACCTTTGTCCTTTCTCCCCATCATCATGTCCTCCCAGCACCAGAGCAAAACCCCCCAGCCAACCCCTGGTCACATCTGTGACTACTTCTAAGTTGCAGATGATGAACTGGTCATCCTTACTGATGACTCCACTGACACTGAGCAGGAGAAGTCCACAGAGAAGGCATGCTGATGAGAGGAACCTGAGCAGAGAGAGAGAGAGCACAAGGCAGAATGCAAGGCCAAGTGTGAGGAGGCCAAAAGGTGGAAGGTGGAGGAGGAGAGGTTGGAGGCAGAGCAGAGGAAGAGAGCAGAGGAGGAAGAGGAGGCCCAAAGGAAGAAGGTGGCAGAGGAGGAGGCAGAAAGACAGAGGCAGAGGGCCTCTGAGGAGAGGGCCCAGGCTGCACAAAGGTGAGTGGTGGCATACCATGAGTCAGGTGGAGCTGACTTGCAGCTTCATTTTTCTTAGACTATGCAGCATGGTGTATGATGTCAACACCACCCAGAGGGTCCCTGGGACCTCTGTGGTGGTCACTGTGACCAGGCAGCTCCCCTGTACTTGCTGTGTAGTGAGTCTGACAGTGGGGCAGTGCAAGCCAGGATGAGGCAAGACCTGGGCCTGCATGCCCTGCCACAAGAAAAAAAAGGTGTGTAGTTGGATGAGGGAGGATGCAGTGGCAGGTCCATCATGGAAGAGAGCAGGGACAGGGAGTTCCTGAGGAGAGAAGAAGAGGAGACCACAAGGGAAGGGGAAGGAGAGAGTGACAGAGATGGAAGAGGTGGACAACAAGTGGGAGGCAGATGGAGAGGAGGATGAACCAGCAACCCTGCTCAAGGGCCCCTCAGGTGCAGGAGTCCACATGTGGTGGGTGGAGTGGCAGTGGCAGTGGCAGTTACAGGCCATGGAGAAGCAGGCTGAAGCACATGAGGCCACTGCTCTGGCCTTTGAAAGGATGGCAGCAGCTGCAGAGCAGACAGCTGACGAGTGGGCACTGTACCATGCCTGGGCAGAGTGGGCAGAGATGAGGAGGAGGGAGGATGCACAAGAGGCCAGGATGGCTGAGCTTGAGCACACAGGCGGTGGTTGGAAGAGGCCTCTGTTGGAGGTGGCAGAGGAGCAGCATGAGGAAGTGGACAAAGGTGTGGAGGGGGATAACGAGGAAGAGGAAGAAGTCAGAGGAGAGCCAGAAGGTGGAGAAGGACAGGAGGGTGGCAGAGAGCAAGCGATGGAAGAGTAGAGTAGATTTCTTTCTTTTTTTTTTTTTTTGTCTTTTGTTTTTTTGTTTGTATATTTTGTACTACCTCGAAATAGACTTGCAACATTACTTGTGATTCTGAGAAGTGAAATGGATAGGCAGAGAAAATTCTAAAGTACTTAAGGTAGTTTGATAAGGGGCAGAGCTAGCCCATGGATGAAGGTTATGTGGGCAGAGTACTATGGTGGAGGTTGATATGGGCCAGGTTTGTGTGGATAGCATTCATGGAAAGCAGAGACTATGTCAGAAGTGTGACCTAGCTCAGTTGCAACCAAGAGGTTTCTTCGTTGGTGTTCTCATAACCAGCCCAGCAGACTAGATACAAGAGTTGACAGTGGCAGCAATGGCAGTCCACCTCAGAGTCGAGTATCTCCAATACTTCATACTCAAGGTCACCATCAATATCCACTGGCAGAGGTGGAGGTTGTTGTCAGTTTGGGAAAGGGTTAGCTGCTGCAGCTTTGAGTTGTGAGACATGGAAGACTGGATGTACCAAGCACATAGAATCAGGGAGCTTTAGGGTGACAGAGTGCATACCCAGCCTGGCCAAGATGGTGAATGGACCTAAGTACTTTTCAGAGAGTTTTTCTGAAGGACAAGTGGAGTGGATGTACTTGGCTTTGATGTAGGCTTGTTCTCCAACCTTAAACTCAGGTGGAGGTATGTGTCTGGCATCTGCTGGACCCTGGGAGCACTGCTGAGCAGCAGACATTTTGGAGCAGAGGAAGTCATGAAGGGCAGAGAGCTCAATAACATAGTCATGAGCCCTTGGAGAGGTGAAGTCTTGGTCAGGTACCACAGACAGGTTTGGGTGGTATCCTTTGTTAGCAAAGAAGGGAGAAGCTCCAGTTGTCACACTTGGTGTGTTGTTGAAAGCAAACTCCACTAGAGGTAACAGCTCAGCCCAGTTGTCTTGTTGGTAGTTGCAGTAGACATGAAGGTACTGCTCAAGGGTCTGGTTCATTTGCTCAGTCTGGCCATCACCTTCTGGGTGGTAACCCGAAGTGAAGTGAAGACACATATCAAGGACCTTTCCTAGAGAGCAGAAGAAGTGTGAGATGAACTCAGGACCTCTGTCACAGGTGACATTAGCTGGCACTCTGTGCTTGGAGAAGACATGGGTAGGGAAGAGCTTAGTGAGTTCAGCAGAGGTGACAGAGTCATGGGTGGGGATGAACACTGCTTGCTTTGAGAGGTGGTCCACTACCACAAGTATGGCAGAGTAGCCATCAGAGTTGGGGAGGTGTTCAATGAAGTCCATGGAGATGGAGTTCCAAGGTCTCTCTGGGATGGGGAGTTGCTTCAGTAGACCATAAGGGTGGTGACACAGAGTTTTGCTCCATCCACAGGTGGTACAGGACCTGACATATTCTTTCACATCAGAGTGGAGGTTAGGCCACATGTAGTCCCTGCAGACAAGTTCTAGGGTGCAGTTTTGCTTGAAATGGCCTGCTAGAGGATGGTCATGCTTGAACTGAAGCACTTGAAGGCAGAGGTCATCAATGTCAGGGACAAAGATGTGACCATCAAGGCAGAGTAGGCCATTGGAGTCCAGGGACCACTAAGGCTTAGTCAGAGTTGGAAGATGGCTGGCAGAGACAGGGTCAGATGGTTGGGCAGAGATGATGTTGGAATGCAAGCACTCAACATCAAAGACCATGGCAGCACAGAGCACAGGTGCCATGAGGGTAGTGGTACAGAGGGACGATGCAAGTTGCTCCTGTGTAAACATAGGGTGGATATTGTGAGGATTTACCTGCACATAGTCCCTATCCCCCCCTTTTGGGTAGACATCCCAATGTCACATAAGTGTGTCGGGTTTGGCTCCCAGGTAGCCAGGTCAGAAGCAGATGGAAAGGTTAAACTGTGAAAGGTACTCTGACTAGCAGGCCTGTCGATGAGTGAGGACCTTAGAGGTGGAGAAATACTCAAGGTTTTTGTGGTCTGTCACCACATCAACAGGTAAGGCAGAACCTTCTACGTAATGCCACCAATGGCAGAAGGCCTCAAAGATAGCCAACAGCTCCTTGTCATGGGTATCATAGTTGAGTTCTGGCACAGTCATGGTGCAGGAGTAGAAAGCAACTGGGCAAAGTTCACCATTGGAGCAGGTGATCGACAAAATGCCAGCAATGGCATAGTCAGAGGTGTTGGTTTCAACTGTAAGTGGTGCATCAGGAGCCCAGTGTGTGAGGACAGGAGCAGAGCTGAAGGCATCCTTCAGGCAGAGGAAGGCAGAGTGACACTCCTTGGAAAAGTTCCAAGGAGCACCCTTTCATGTGAGGTGAGTGAGCAGAACAATGATGTCAGAGTAGTTATTAATGAATTGTCTGTAGAAGTTTGTGAAGCCAAGGAAAGACTAGATGTCTCGCACCTTCTGCAGCTCAGGCCAGTTGTGGATCACCTGAACCTTCTCAGCAGACATGGTGAGACCGGAGGGAGAAAGAACATAACCGAGGTACTCAACAGAGTTGGAGTGAAACTCACACTTCTCCAGCTTGGCATAAAGACCATGCTTTCAAAGGTGGTGGAGTACCTCTTTTACATGTTCATGGTGCAACTCCACATTCTGCAAATAAATTAGGATGTCATTGAGGTATACCACAATGCAGACATCAAGCATGTCTGCAAAGATGCTATTAACAAATCACTGGAAAGCCACAGGTACATTAGTCAGACTGAATGGCATTACCTGCCACTTGTAAGAACCATAATGAGTGTGGAAAGCTGTTTTCCATTCATCTCTGCCTGTGATGCAGACAAGATGATAGGCATGGCAGAGGTCAATCTTGGTGTAGACTTTAGTGCAGCTTGGGGAGTTGAGTAGGTTGGAGATGAGTGGCAGCAGATAGCGATCTTTTTTCATGATTTTATTGAGTCCTCAATAGTCCACACAGAGGTGGAGTGAACCATCCTTCTTCTTTATGAAGAGGACAGGGGCACCATGAGTGGAGGTGGACTGCTTGATGAAACTGTAGCCAAGGTGCTTGTCAATGAAGGTGTGGAGAGCTTCAAGCTCTGGTGGAGACAGAGAGTAGATCATGCCAATGGGTGGAGAAGCTCCTTCCTCAAGGTTGATCTTGAGATCAAATGAGCAGTGTGGTGGAAGTTCAGTAGCCTTGTCTTTACTAAAGACATCAGCAAACTCATGATACTCAGGAGGGACTGAGGAGAGGTCAGGAGGTGGCAGGGGTGCTTGCGGTAACAACAGGGGTGGGGGTGCCTGTGATGTCAATGGAAACAGGGGTACCTGTGGTATTGGCAGGGGTGGGGGGTGTGGTGTTGAGGTACTTGATGGGGCTGAGTTAGCTCTTTCTCTGTGGGTGGTGCATATCATTGATGAGGCTGGGGGGGTTGGGAGTATTATTGTAGGGAATTCCATGAAGAAGTCTTCATCTTCTGGGTGTTCTGGGGAGTTTCCTCAGGTCAGTGGGATCCTGCATATGGATGTGTACTCCCATGGCGACAACAGCAGGTACTCTTGTGAGGATGATAGTGGAATATCTGGTGATTGAGTACCTGATGGGAATGAGTAGTTGCTGGTGTATGGGGTTCCAAGGGGTGACCATGCCACTGTGATCTCCAGTGTATGTGAGGACATGAACTGGCCTCATATGTTTCATGGTTGACTTCTGCAAGGCAGATTTGTGGTAGTACAGTGGTTGTTTCTGGGTTAGTTACTCAGCTTGTTCTTTTGTATCCTCTGTACATGTGTGGGTCACATGGTTGCCTTGCATTTGTTTACTAATGTTGGTACAGTATCAGTGGTGTTGTCTGGGTCAGTTCCACTCTTGTCACCACATGGAGCAGTGGGATGAACTGGACTGAACTTGTTGTTCTGCTCTCATCTGTACATGTGCATCTCCATGTCTAAGTGTGTCCATCTGAATAAGTACACTGTGGCTGTATCCTCACCTCCTGTCCCTGGGCCTCCCCACTCCACTGGATCAGGCTCAACTGGAATGACACACACTGCAATGCAGTATTAACCATGCTAGACCATTTGGAGGTAGGTGTTTGATGAGACCAAGGCCAAGTCTGGCTGGGGTTGAGACACAGTTATGACACTTACTCAGTTTCTGACATTCTTTGACTCATGCTTTGATTTTTTGACTGTCCTTGACTTGTTCATTGTCAATACTTACCAATCTTCTTTGCTTGCTTACTTTTCATCTCACTTACTCATCATTGATTACTCACTGTTTACAGTCCTTACTCATTACATACCAAGTGTTGTGCCTTGTTTGTCATAGGCTGCACTCCCCCTACAGTATATAACCCCCTGTACTTAGACAGCTAATAGCAATCAAGCATCCAGAGTCCAGAAGCAATCAGTTCAGTCCAGTCCAGTGATCATCACCAGCAGTTGAGGCTCCAAGGAGGGATCTGTCTTCCTATATCTATCATCATTGGTAGTTGAGGCTCCATTAAGGGTCTATCTACCCATGTTCATCATCTGTGGTAGTTGAGGCCAACATGGAGTGATCTTATTGCACTGATTCTTGATATGGAGCTTTCTGGTGTCAAGGAGAACTTGATCCCCAATGGAAGGCAGGATGTAGGTTCCTTTTGATTGATCACATCCACAACTAATAGTAATGTCATGACCATGCATTCATCCTAGGTCTTCACTCACTCTGCACCCCTTCCCACTGGTCATTTGCTCACTCTGCACCAACTCCTCCCACCCCCTGACATTTATGAGTTATCTCTGCTCTGACTGCTGTTGGACTTGTACTGCCCTCCTACTGGACTGTGTGGGCCATTCTCTGAGGAGTCATGTGACTACCCTTTGGACTTCTCCCTGACAGCCCATGGTCAGGGACTCCACAGCATGCGCACTGCATGGTCTAGTGCCTGGACTGTTTCCTCTTTGGGATGTTCTGTGTTACCCATTCATATGTCCTCCATCTACCCTTCATTCATCATCTAGGAAGTTTTACTTGAAGTTTTATGAGTCCCCATATGTCAGTTCCAATTCTGATTGCTGTACCTCTGTGGTAGTATAAAAGCATGTACCATACTCCACTGTTCTCCAGTATGAATATCAACTTGGTTCCCACTCCCTCTGTCTCCATCTTCTGCCTGTTGGAGTTACCTCCAACTGTCTGTCTGTACTCCCCCTCTGAAATATGAGGGCTGAGATCATGCAAGGGGGTAGCACACAAGCCAAACCTGATGCCCTCACTTCACTCTGCCCTTACCTTCAGCAGACTTTGTTCTTGCCAACACTCCACCAGTCAGAGTCCTGCTCTTTCTGTTGGACTTGCTTCCAAACCTCTCCCCAGACCTCATCCAGCATTGGAGTTGGTCAGAGTAGGCCTGGACTTGACAGCATATTCATACTTGCACTTGTATGATCTCATTTTCTGTCTTCTGAAAAACTTACACCATTATGAGAACTTGAGCTCAATCCCAGAGAGAGGTTGCTGAGAACCTTGCTGTTGCACTAGCTAATCCACATTGACTCCCTTCCATCATTGAACAGTTCCAATCATTCTCTGCTCAACGCTGCTCTTGTGCTGAAGGTGAAAGCACTTCACAAGCTGGTTGCTCCAACCTCCATCCAACCACTTTCCATACTCTGTCTCCTTGTAACTGAGATGATGGACCTGATGCTGATGACCCTGATGGTGATCCTGATGGTGGGGGCAGTGGTGATGGGGATAACCCTGAAGACCTGGCTGAGCTGCCAGAGGATTTCCTTGTAGCTCTTGCTGGGGCTGTCCATGTGCTTGTGCAGTCTGGTTCACACACTGGGGACTCTGCTCTGAAAACCAAGGTCCACAAGCCTGACACTTTCAATGGCTCTGACCCTAAGAAACTCTGTGAGTTCCTCATACAATGCAAGCTGAACTTCCAAGACCACCCCCACACATTCTGCTCCAACAGAGTGAAGGTTACCTTCACTCAGTCTTATCTTAAGGGTATGGCTCTGGCTTGGTTTGAGCCAGACCTACTAAACTCCAACAATTATGACCACCTTCTCTGGATGGACGACTATCATGAGTTCTTACAAGAACTCACAATTAATTTTGGTCTGCATGATGCCATAGCAGATGCCATCCAACAACTTGAAAACCTCACTATGAAAGACAGTTCTTGAATTACCAAATATGTCATAGAGTTCAATTGCTGGGCTTCACAGGTCAAAGACTACAGTGTTGGTGCACTCTGCCACCACTTTTATAGCAGACTTCCAGACCACATCAAGGATGAGATTGCTCACATAGGAAAACCTTCTACCCTCGTGCAACTCCACAAACTCACTCAGACTATTGATGCACACTACTGGGAGTGTAAAGCAGAAATCTTGTGCACCACCAAGTCTGCCACCAACAAGTCACAGCCTTCCAGCTCTGACAACAAGTCTAAATCATCGTCCTCTGCTTCTGCTCTGAAGTCTGACACCAAAGGCAAGGGCAAACAGAAGGATCTGCCCAGGTCCGATGTGTCCAAGTCCAATATTACCCACCTTCTGGGAAAGGATGGCAAACTCACCTCTGCTGAGCAACAGCACAGGGTGAAAAACAACCTCTGCCTCTTCTGTGGCAAGGCTAGCCACTCTGCCAAGGACTGTCCCAAGTCTACCTCTCACACAGCCAAAGCCTGTGCAGCTATGGCTGGGACTCTGCCTCCTCCGCCTGCAGAGAAGGCAGAGCCAAAAAATTAGTCTGCTCCTCCAGGGAGCTTGCACAGCCTGGAGGAAGCATTGGTCCCAACTGTGTGCAACTGAACATCTGACTCAATGTGTCTGCTCTCTCTAGTCCCAATTCTCTACTTCTGTCTGTAACTCTTCTTGATTACTCTGTTGATGCTGTTTCTGCATTGATTGACTCTGGCTCTTCTCATTGTTTTGTAGACCTGTCCATAATCAAAAAATATGCTATTCCTGTTTCCTCTGTTTCTCTGCCAATCCCACTCTGCTTGTTTGATGGTAGTACAAATGCTGTCATTTCCCAAGAAGTAGATCTTTCCCTCCACTTTCCTTCTGGTGATGTCAACTCTGTTTCATTTTATGTTACTCTGTTGGATTCTTCATGTTTGCTGGTATTAGGACACAACTAGCTCACCCACTTCAATCTGTCAATTGACTGGGTACTGGGCAGTGTATTGTTCAAACCATTGCTACAGGGAATGCTGACACCCCAGGCACCTTCATCTCCTTCTGCTGCAACCTTTTCTCTGGATCTGACACCCCCCGCTCAGTCCACAGCTCCATCTGCACCTGCAACAGACTTGCCACACTCCACTCTGCTTGTCTCACACATCAATGCTGCTGCATATGTCAGAGCCTGTGCACTCCCTGGCTCTAGACAGTTTTGCTTACAGCTCTCTGCTGATGATGTGAAGCTCCATGTGTCCTCTGCTTCTTCTCCACACATGACCTACTGCACATGCTTATGCACTAATATCACAGTATCATGCCAGGTAGCAAATCATTCTAGGCATTCATCAATGGAAGGAACTGGAGTGAGGCATTTTTCAGGATAGGGTGATGGGTAAAAACCCATTGAGAGCAAGATTAGTGATTGGCCATGTATGGAATGCAGTTGGGAGTTGTGTGTGAACTCAGCATCAGGGAGTTTAGTGGACCAGGAGTTAGGGGCTTCTGCACAATAAATCCAGAGGTGGCCTTCAACTTCCTGATTGACATGTTCACTTTCTCCATTAGTCTTCAGGTGATAAGCTAAGGAGAACTTTGACTTGACTCTGAGGGCTTTGTAAAGTTCCTTTGTGAAGGATGAGGCAAACTGTTGGCCATGATCTAAGATCACAGACTCAGGGATTCTGTATTGGCAGTAGGTGTACCAATGGAACAGGTGACAGGTGATGAAGATCATGCCTTTGGTAATGCATTGGTCCACAACAGTTAGGATAGAGCTGTATTTTTCTGGTCCAGAGACTGGAAGATCAGTGATCAGATCCATAGAGATCTGCTGGAAGGGGAAAAGATTCAAAAGGACATCATGAGGTGTCAATGGAGGTCACAGTGGATGTGTGATGTCCTTGTTGGTCTGGCATGAGGCAACTGGCAATGTAGTTCTTGATGTCTTTTGACATTCCTTCCTGTCACACTTCTTTCTTCATTTTACTCATCATAGCCTCTTGTCCAGGGTGACCAGTGCTAGGGTGGTCATGATAGGAGTGCATACAATGTTGTCTTTGCAATGGCAGGATGTAGAATCAAGTCATTCTGAAGGTTTTCACACCACCAGGCCATACCTGTACATTATTGGATGCCTCAGGACCTGTTGAATCCTTTGGTGTATTGCTCATGACATGTTCATACAGGTTGGCTGAAATCACATAGACATCTCTGGCTCCTTTCACAGGTTCCTCAAGTGGGTGAGCCAGGGTTTCAGTTTGTTTCATTACCTCCCTTGTGGAGGGTTTTCATTTGAAATTGGGAACAGCCTTTTGTTGTAGAACAGTTTTGGGACTTTTCCTGGTCAAAGTATGACCAATTCTTGCAAACCTATTAACTCCAATAGTCTTCTTCATGGCAGAAATGGAAAAATTCAGGGAAATTAAATGGTGGATTGCAGAGCTCACCCCCCCTCTACACCACAAGGACTCAGGGAGTATGTTGGGAATAGATGGCAGTTCCTCATCAGTGTTGTGACAAGAAAGAACATCAGCAGGGACCAAGAGTTTCCCTGGTTGCCAGGAGAATTTGATTGGAGAGGATTGAACAATTGAGGCCCAATGGGCCTGTTGAGCCATGAGTGTTTGAGGCTTACAATGATACTCCAAGTTCTTGTGATCCATGAACATGATAGTTGGTTCCATAGGAGTGAGGAGGTATGGACTGAATGCCTTTTAAGGCATGGATAATGGCAAGCATTTCCAAGTTATACACTTTGTAACATTCCTCAGCACCAACAAGTGACAGTGAAAGATAAGAACAAGGGTGCCATTCATTGTCATCTCCCTTTTGCATGAGGACCACTTCAGTTCCCAGCTCTGATGCATCCATAAAGAGTGCAAAAGGTTTTGTGAAGTCTGGAATCTTCAAAATGGGAGCAGAGCATAACAAAGACTTGAGGCAGGAGAAGGTGGCAGTCCACTTGTAGAACTTGCCTTTCTTGGTGAGGTTGTGTAGAGGTTGAGCAGCAGTGGAGAAGGATGGGATAAACTTCCTGTAGAAGTTACAGAACCAAAGGAACTGGCAGAGGCTGGTTATGTTTTTTGGGGGTTCCCAGGTGCTGATTGCATTGGTTTTGGTTGATGAAGTTTTGACCCAACCCCTTCCTATGATCATCCCAAGAAACTCCACTTCTTCAGCCTTGAAGACACACTTACTGGTTTTCAAGTGAAGGTTTTCCACTTGAACAATTTCCAGGAACTTGGTAACACATTTCCAAAGTTCCTCCAGGGTTTTGGTATGGATTACAACATTGTCCATGTGCACAACTCATTTCCCAAGTTGTTTTTCAAACATTTTGTCCACATATTGCTGGAAAGATGGTGGCAAGTTACATTGACCAAAGAACATTACCATTGGTTCAAAAAATACCCTAGGCATTATGAAGCACCTTTCCATTCATCTCCTTCCTTAACTCAAAGATTTGTGAATCCCCAGTGAATATCAAATTTTGCATAGTACCAGGATCCCATGAGTTTGTCAAAGAGTGACTGTACATTTGGTAGAGGGTGTGTATCCAGCATTGTAAACAAGTTTAGATAATAGTAGTCTTGAATCAACCATTTCTTTCCATCTTTCTTTGTGATGAAGAATACAGGGTGTGCTTGCAGGGAGGTCAACTGGTGAACCTTGCCACATTTGAGGTTTTTGTCCAAGAACTCATTGAGTACCTTGAGTGCTTCTGGTGACATCAGGTAGATGGCAGCCTTTTGGGGCTTGAAGTCATTCTGAAGACAGATTTCATGATCTAGCTCCTTCCTGTGGTGAGGGAGCAGGATATCATCTTCCACAAAAACCCTGGAAAAGTGTGAGTATCTCTCCAGAAGCTTCACCTCTTCCTTGTGGCTTGCAAGAGCTGCTTCCAACTCCATTGAAAGAGTTGTCCTGTTGACCTGTGATGGTTGTTCAATAACTTCAGAGACAGAATTTACCTTGGGAGGCTCCCAGCCATCATCCCAACAAACAATTCTTCTGGTTTCCCAATTAATGCATGGTTTGTATTCCTTTAGGAAGGGCATTCCAAGGAGGATATCCTCCTTTCCTTTGAGCAGTCTAACAAAGGCCTTGATGTGGCAGATTCAATCCTTGATCTGCATTTGCAAGGTACACTTCCTGAAAACTGCTTCCCTGTCCTGTCCTGTTGCTGAGGAAATAATACAACTGGTTCAGAGAGAGCAGGGACAGGTGAAAATTGAATGGGTAAAGTAGGAACAGGATGTCCAGTATCTGCAGTAAGTATGAGTCAAGGGGAAACATGGACAAATGGTATAAAAGATGAAAGGGAAAACACACAGGCAAATTGGAAATAGCACAGCCTTTTAGGCTGTGGAATGACATAAGTCCCAAACAGTAGCCCAGATGATGATGACAATGAAGGCAATGATGAAACACCAAGGAGACCAAGGACCTGTCAGCTGAATGGTTGGAGGCATTGCCAAAAGCAGCAGAGGCAACAGCAAGGGCATAACAGCTTACATAGAAAACTAACAGTGCAGTTGCTATCTATGGTACTGACATCACATTCACACTCATATCTTTTGTTTTAAACCAATGCTTGACTTAACATCTATAAAGATTTGTTGGCTTGTCATGTCCCTACTGTAGGAATAGCAATCCATGGCCATGCCCCAATAAGGAAAGAGAAACACACACAAGTATGGGAAGTATGTCATAACCCCAAAGGGGCCAAGTAAAGTACAAAGGTAGGAGTAGAGGGCAGATGCACCCCAACAGACAAGATATCAAATACATGACATGATAAAAGGTAGCTACTGCAGGGGAATGAATCCCCATGAGACAAGAACATCTACTCATCAACCTGCATCCTTGCCTGAGCACATTGAATCTTAAGCCTGCCATCCTCACACACATTCCAGCTTGCACCTGGTGGTTCCCACACCAGCCTCCATGCACACATCATCTCTAACAGGTTATGAGCCCCACCAGCTTGTAACTGACTTTGTCACCAAGCCACCAACATAGAGCCAAGATCCACCCACTTATCCATCAGAAGGGGAAGAAGAGAGATGTTGAGAGCAAGGGCACTAGCCAATCCATGAGGCATGATGCCCAAAGGAGATGGACCCCCTAATGCACAGACCAGCAAGCTGACATGGTCCCCACCTGCAGCACCAACAATGTCAGCCAGTGTCCCAAGGACACTACAGGTAACACCCAACTCACCTATAGATTCACCCACAGTTGCAGGGCCCTCATCACAACCAGTGAGGTTGAGCCCAGTCATTGAAGGGTCCTCAACACCAGTGATGGCATTGTCAAAAGGAAAAGGGTGAGCCAGGTCTAAAGAGAGAGGATAAGAGGGAGAAATGAAGATAGTCAAGATGGAGAAACTCACTGCTAATGACTGGGCAGCATGGAAAAAAAAGATTGCTGCCATGCTTCAGCTCCAAGATCTGTATGAGATCATGACAGGGGATGACCTGCAGCCATCCAAGACCCTACCAGATGAATTGAATGCCTGGCATAAATGCAACAAACACACATACACAATGCTTATGGCTAATCTTGCTAATGATCAAACCATTCATGCCCAATCAGAGATGGAGACTAGTGCCACATTGTGGCATAATCTACACATGATACATGAGACATGAGACTCAGGGCCAACAGTCCATTGCCACTATTAGGTGTGAGATCTATGGCCTCAAGGTGCAGGAGGACACAGACCTCCCCAACCACATCACTAGACTATGTGACTTACAGAACCAGCTGTATGAAATGGGTGACATCATGCCTGACCCCCAGTTCCAGGCCATGCTGTTGTTGTCACTCCCCACTTTGTGGGATAGCTACACCTCCAGCTTCCTCAGAGGGTCACACTCACAAACAACAAAGATATCTATGCAAGAGATAATATCACTGCACTGAGTGGGAACACCACAAATGTGAAGGCAGAGAGAGTGGATACTATGCCAAGAGTAGCAGAACCAGTAAATGTAAGGCTGATCATTTAGGCCTGTGTGACATATGCAGTCACACCAATCACAAAATGTCCAAGTGCTGCTGCAAGAACAAACAAATGTGGACATTGCTGATGGTTCAGCCACACTACTCAAGAGTGCTGGACCAACCTGGTTAACAAAGATAAGCAGTGGAGACAGAGATCAGGATAGGAAGCAACCTAGTAAATGCTCTGGACAATCAGATAAGGTGCATTGCACAGTGGAGAATACAGACTCCAAAGACAATGTAGCATTTTCCTCTACCAAAAGTGTAGATACAAAGTCCCCCAAATCAGAGGCTTATTCCATGTATGTGTGGTTGGCTGATAGTGCTACAACATCACACATCTGCACTCATCACAAAGCATGAGGTACCACCAGACAAAACAGTCTCCAGGGTAGGTGCCAAGCCAGCTACTGTACCCAGACATGGCACAGTCACAGTGAATAGCCAAATAGGTGACTGGATAGTCACTATCAACCTATGCAATGTATTACACATGCTCTCATCACCTAATAATCTATTTTCAATTGGCCACTTAGACACATGAGGCGGCCACTCCATCAGTGGAGGAGGCCAGATCAAGTTGTGCAACTCCTCAGGAGATATCATTGCACTGGGAAAGCAGAAAAACCATCTGTATGAACTACAGTTTACAATACCTATGAAGGAGGAACAAACCAGTCTCACACATGAGACAATGACAACTTTGTGGAAAATGTGGCATAAACACTTCAGCCATATTGGGCTGAGTGGGCTGTGCCACTTGTTCCATAAAAAGTTAGTGAAAGGGTTTGAAGTCAATCCAAACTCACCTGATTTCAACTGTGAAGCATGCACTGCTGCCAAGCAGACACTTGAGCCTCACCCATCTGAGGCCACTCATCACACCTCAGTTCCAGGAGAGTTAGCTCACACAGACATATGGGGGCTGTTGCATATGACCTCCATACAGGGTTATTGGTACTACATATCATTTATTGATGATGCTACAAGGTACACTATGACATACTACATGAAAAACAAAGGAGAAGCCACAGAACATGTCAAAGAATATGTGTTGATGTTGGAAAGACAAAAGGATGTACTCCCTAAATGGATCAGATGTGATAGCAGGACTGAATACATCAATAACACACTGATAACATGGTGCAAAGAAAAGGGAATCCTACTAGAACCCACAGCACCATATTCACCATCCCAAAATGGTGTAGCAGAGTGGTTCAATTGCACCATTGTAGAGCTGGGATGAGCCATGCTATTGGCAAAAGATTTGCCAAAGTTTCTGTGGTGAGGCAATAAGTCATGTGGACTTCCAAACTAGATACAAGATTGCACACATACCCATTTGTGGGCTTCCTAGATGGCCCATACACTGTTCAGTACTTCAACATGTGCACAAGGCAGATACACACCTCATGGAACTACAGGTTCCATTCAGACACAGAGTCACATGATGAGCCCATGAGGCAAAGCAAAAGGGCCTGGATGTCACATGACTACAATGTGCTGAACAATCCATTACCCAATTTAGAAGAATTACCAGATAACAATCAAACATCTGAGAACTGTGAACTCTCATCAGTGGAACAAGTGTACTTAGTGTTCAATGAAAGTGCCCTGGGAGAGGGTGATCCCAAAACACTACAAGAGGCTAAAGCCTCACCTGAGTGACCAGAGTGGCAAAAGGCCATAGAGACTGAGCTGCAACAATTGTGCAAAAAAGGGATGTGGACATTAGTAGATCCACCAGAGGGGTGGAAGCCCATATCAAATAAATGGGTATTTACCCAAAAGTATGACAGGGATGGGGTACTCCAGAAATACAAGGCAAGATTAGTTGCCAGGGGGTATTCCCAGGTCCCAGGAATGGATTACAATGATACTTATTCCCTGGTCATTAGATTAGAGACAATACACCTTATCTTAACATTGGCTAATGCCCAAAACTGGGAAATCCAACAAATGGATGTCAAGGGTGCATATTTAGATGGCAAATTAAAAGAAGAAATATACATGGAGCAGCCCAAGGGTTTTGATGACAAAACTGGGTACCAATGTAGAGTAATTAAGACATTATACAGACTGAAACTGTTATGATATGTACACTTTTCCTTTTCTCTTTTTCTTTTTCATCTTATCTAATCTCTTGTCTTATCTCTTCAGACTCAGTGCAGACTCCAGTCTAGACCTCGCCTCATTGTTACCACATGTTTCCCCTTCTAGTACATTCCACTCCACTATGATGTCATGGACCTCATGTATGCCTCACCATCACCACATGTACTGTAGTACAAGTACCATTGCTCAATCCCCAGACTAGCTCCAAGCTAGTTCACTTGGGTCTATGAGATCTAAAGTCACCTGCTTCTAAAGCTGTCTCCTCTCTTCTTCCTCTCTTTCTTCTTTTGGTTCTTGGTGTGAGCCTACAACAAACTGTGTTGTTAGGTCTTGTCACAGAAACAATCCAGGCAGGAGTGGAATAAAGAGCTAAACAGCCAACTACAGACCATCAACTTTGCTTGCCTCCATTCTGACCCCTGTGTATACATAAGGAAAACCTCAATGATGATTGAGATCATTATGGTATGGGCAGACAACCTCAAACTCATCACCAGTACTGCCAAACTTATGACTAAACTAAAAATACAATTACAAAGCATGTTCAAGGTGACAGACCTTGGTGATCCAAGCAAACTAGTGGGAATTGAGATCACACAGGACCACACCAACAGAACAATCACCCTCAGCCAAACATGCTACATTGAAGGGCTACTACAAAAATATGGCATGAACAATGCAAATCCAGTCAAGACCCCACTTGATCCAGGCACATGACTAACCCCACATGTCACTGAGATCAAAGGTGTGCCTAGCAGCAATTATGCAACACTCATAGGACACCTGACATAAGCATCAGTGGCCATGAAGCCCAATATAACATACACAGTCAATAGACTCACATCCTTCACAGCAAATCCTGACTTGTCCCATTGGACAGCAACAAAAAGAATATTAAGATACCTAGCAGGAACTAAGAGCTACAGGATCACCTACAAGGTGGACCCAGCTCACACAGAACATAATAAACTAATTATGTACTCAGATGCTGACTTCACTAATGATGATGATTGGGTATCAATCTCAGGCTATGTATCTGTCTTCAATCAAGGTGTGATCATGTGGTACTTTAAGAAACAGAGTCATGTAGCCCTCTCCACAGTGGAAGATGAATACATATCAATGGCAAATGCAATGTGTGAAACTACATGGCTACAAAGCCTATTGAGTGAGCTAGACCAACCACAATCAGAAGCTACAATGCTCTATGGTGACAACCAATTGGCACTTGACATCATGAAGAACATGCAACACCATCAGCACTCAAAACACTTCAACACTAAAAACCACTTCATTTGTGATTGCACAAAGAGAGAAATAATTAATCTAAAATATTGCCCTATGGCCAAAATGACAGCTGATATATTCACCAAAGCACTAACCAAAGTAGAACATGAGTCTAACAGAAAAGCCCTGGGCATGACCCCAGCTTGAGGGGGAGTGGAGGAATAGCAATCCATGGCCACACCCCAATAAGGAAAGAGAAACATGCATGAGTGTGGGAAGTATGTATGTCATAACCCCAAAGGGGCCAAGTGAAGTACAAAGGCAGGAGTAGAGGGTGGATGCACCCCAACAGACAAGATATCAAATACATGACATAGATAAAAGGTAGCTACCACAGGGGAATGAATCCCCATGAGATGAGAACATCTACTTTTCAACCTGCATCAGAGAGATGGGGAATGACAGAATCACAGTCATGACCAGTCAGTGACAGGTTTAAACAGGTTTAAACCACTTTTCAATTCCTGATGTGCATCCTTGCCTGAGCACATTGAGTCTTAAGCTTGCCATCCTTGCACACATTCCAGCTCACACCTGGTGGTTCCTATGTCAGCCTCCACACACACATTGTCTCTAACACCTACCATAACTATATATGTACATCTAATTGTTTGGGGGGTGTTATCCTGAAGATCTACCAAATCTAACTGATCATTAGCTAGATTTGCTTACATTGACATGTCTCAAGTGAATCTTGTTCCTCACAGTACAGTTGTTTTTACAACAAAAAAAATAGGGACTGGTCATAAAATATATGGGAATCCTTCTCAGATTGTTAAATGGGCAAAAAATCAATTGTGTTGTGGTAGAATCATGATTTTGCAGCTCTTGTCATTTTTGCAACTCTGGGCAAGTGATACTGTCACTTACCAACTTGCTAGCCTCCTCCACTTGTTGGCCATCACATAAATGTCACAAAAAGTAACACACAGTCACACCCCAAAATTTGAAATCCCGCTGGAAGCTGCATGGCACAAAATAGTAGTGAAGTCTATAGGCTATGTTGTGCTAAGTAGATGGAATCTCTATTAGTAAAAGCTATATGATGATGCTAGTAACGTGCAGTATCAAACAAGGGATCATTAGGCCAAATATGTGAGAAAGTGCCATGGCCAATTCTTTCCAGGGCATTTACCACACACCTGTAATGCTTGAGCATGGAGATTTGTGAAGTGGAGGGAGGTGGCACTACTGGAGTTCAGTCGGCACCAATCAACGAGTGTTTCCTCTTGTATAGGGGTCAGAAGCTGAAGTTTGGTGAATGCTTTGTCTCGGGTTTTACAGTGGCCATTCACCTGATTCATCAAGGTCTGCCAAACAACCTGCAACCCTCGTCAACCCAAGATTAATCCTTGATAGCATGGTTAGATAAAATTTACCCCCTCAGCCTTTGCAGCTGCTCTGTAGGATTTGTACAACCCATTGGCAACCCCCGAGATGGCAGCTTGGATCCGCCTTTCATGGTCAGGGGCCTGAGATGCCTGCTCAGCCCTCACCCGACCCATCTTGGGGGCCACCTGCGCTGTTCTAATAACTGCTATATGACTGGCCAATGGCGCAGAGCTACGGAGTTAGATAATTCATACTCCGCTTCGGCATGGGTCGGCATGACCATCATAGGCGTGATTCTTTTGCTTGTCACACTGTTTTGCTATCTCAACAAATACGTCATGGATTAATGTCATTCAACTTCGCAGTACCTAAGGATAGATATATTGTTGCATGTGGCCATACAGAAAATTTGTTATTAGAGAAGAAGTCATCGTTCTGAAAAACTGGCCAATAAGTGGGGGAGGCTAGCAAGTTGGTAAGCGACAGTAGTACTTCCCACAGTGCTAATCATCAACTCGAAGATCAGCAACTCACCACCACCCTCGAACTGTCACCCAGTGCGTCATTACTTTGCCATGACAAAAGGGGGGATGATGTCATAGTTACCCTCAGCTGACACAGGCTGACACGCAGCGACCTGGGGCGCAGAAGAGGATATAAGATGCGTGGGGCTTATGCTCCTCCACACCCATCCCAACTCAACTCTTCCACACACACCTACCGATAGTCGCTAATTGTGAACGAACCGTGATGGCTTGCATTCAGTCAGGTGGAATTTATGCCCTTATCAATGTCAAAGCACAAAATAGTTGTCTGGATTTGTCCGGAGGGGATAATTATTCCAGTATGTCTTAACCTCATCCCTACGGTCTTCCACCAGTTGATGCGGATGTGTTTCAGTTATCGGGTACGGATACCACAGTGGTCCCAACCAAGCAGTAAGCCCTATTGCGATGCATGCTCTAATCCATCTGATCTGTAATCGCTGGTCTGTGATGTTGATAACCACAATGGCGTTGTATTGTGCGACCCTGCCAACACTCACTACAGTGGATGTTCGAACGCCAATACAACGACAATTATTTAATCAAATCTATCGGTTCCGGTCTCTATCTCAACAGCGAAGGCGAGCCAAGGGATGGCGCCAGAGTGGTGGCGAAACCGACCCAATTCCAGTGGCACATTGAGGATGAACCGCCCTTCCAACAGGCAATTAGGTAGGCATCGTGTGACATTCACAATGGCCAACAATCAGTCGTGTATTGATGACCATGGTTCTTGGCATACTAGGTTATTTGTCCCTGGGACAAATCAGAACGTCGACCTTTCGGACCATGGGAATGCTACGCCTGGTACCCCTGTAACTTTGTGGGGAAAGTGGAATGGCAACAACCAGCTTTGGCGCATTGAAAGTGTTGGCGGGGTTCATTGAGGAAAAGTGGTTAGATTGCAGCGGTATGGCCAAAGGTGATATACAGTACTTACTGTGTTGAGATGATGCTGTGAAAGAGTGTATAATATGTACATTGCAAGAAAGACTAGTTCTGTCTCGTCGGAATCCCACCATATCAGACGGAAGAACAGTTACAGCAGTTTGCAGTACCGAGGGCACTGGCCAAACACAACAAAACTCATAGGTATCCTAGATAAAATATATATCTCAAATATTTCACTCAATTCTTGATGGATCTGAAAGAAAATTTGATATTCTGAATCAGCATTATCAGCTCTAGGGGATGATGTAGAAATCATGATGAAATAGCCGCTATTTTGGACAGGAAAAAATACTTGGTCATTCTGAGCATATAACAACAATTGCAAGTGATTTACACATTTCTATGGCTGTAAATGCCTCTAGCCATGATCTATACACTGGTGGTGAGGGAACCATGGTGAAAATCCAGTGGTTTTTCCATTGTTTTGTACCAACAGAGAGCAATCTGCACTCCAAATGGTGCCAATCATGTAACAAAAATTGCTCACTCCACATTGCATATTTTTTTACAAAAGTTTCAGATCCATAAAGCCCTTCAAAATACCTAGGGAACAGTATCATACAGAAATGCACTTTGTTTCGCACTTGTTGAGGTAGTTGTCCATGCCTGTCTTATCTTTGTGTGTGAGTTGTGCGTGCTGACTAATGAGCCTCATCCCAGACATGCACCGCACACAACATGTCTTCCTCATGGGTAACAAAAAGTCTGCGAGTGCTCGCAGGCTGCGAAAAACTGGCTCCCGAAGCAGTTTGCCCATCAATCAAGTTCCTGACACTAGCTCCATCTGTTCCCAGGACATGGTACCTTGTTCAGAAACTCCTGACCTTGACAAGGATGGCCTTGGTATCACACCTGATGACACTGATGGCACTTTGGCACACTCTCCTGTTGACACACTCAAGTGAAAATCCATCCAGCTCAGCGTCAAGCCAGTATCTTGCAAGGAAAACTCCCCAGAACTTGACAAAAGTATGTTATTTCATCTTGCAATGTACTTGTCGCCCCTTACTACCCTGATTTATTAGATGTCATTTTACTGGTGCCTCAAGCAGCAAATGAGGGATCCAAGCACCTTGTTTTCTCACAATGGACTCCATTTTCAGAGGTCCTGGATGAAATCTACAGCACTATTGGGTGTCAGAATTTTGCACACAAACCTACGCTCTTGTACAAGCTCTCAACTTCTGCTCAGAAGGATGATGCCATCAATCCTGAAACACCAGCTGACTGGGATGGATGCTTAGAGGAGGTAAATTCTGCACAGAAGAAGAAGAAGAAAGACTTGGTCGTCTCAGTCAAGATTCTTGTTAGTGAACAGGTGCATTTCAAATTGTTTTGTGGTCAGTATGATACTTATTCATTGTCAAAACTAGTATATGTCTACCCTACATGCAATATGTGGCAAGAAGAAGAAGCCACCAGGAAAAGGCAAAAATCCTCCCCTTCTCGATCTTGACAATGATGGATCCAGTGCAGATGACAAAGACAGCACTGCAATTGAAAAGGAAAACAAAGCCCTCATGGAGCTGGAGAAGTCACTGAAGTTGTGTCAGCATTGTGGTCCCTCCAAATACTGCAAGATCAACCATGCCGGCCAACATGTAAACCTGACATTCAACCAGCGTCAAGGGTGGGCACTTGCACTTGTAAGTTTCATTGTTAGTGGCTACATTGATCAATTTACTGACGGTGACAGGGACATGAGATGCATGGAGTCACACTGAAGACCCCACCAAAAGGTGATCTATTTTCAGAATTCCACACTCCACAAAGTGACAAGACCTCATCGACATCAGCCACACAAATGCCCCTCAACAGTCCCTATATGTCAATGTATGGATGGGCCCCCATGCCCCCCATGCCCCCAATGATGCCTCTGTGGATGGTGCCTCCAGTGTATCAGGCTCCAGCAACTCCAGTGACACCTACCATGGGCAAGAAGCGAGGTGAGCTGTCTCCCAGTGAGTTCAACCATGACACCCGGCCAACATATCCAATGATCGTCAACTTCCTCACCAAGCTCGATGCAAGTTTTCCAAAGCACAAACTATCTGTTTATATTCCACAATTCGAAGTGATGGACTTTTACAACATTGACGAACTTAGAAGCCTGAGCAAGGAACAGCTCATGAAGGACTTTGGTATGAGCCTCGGGAATTCACACTTTTTACTGTCTGAGGTTGCACAAGCTGTTCGGCAGGTGGAATGCAAAAAATGCACAAGGGTAGAGTAGATACTCCCTACATACATCATGTCCTTCGCAGTAATCATTATAGCAAGCATACATTGCACAAATTTCAGGTATGCATCAGTGTGACAACCAACATACATGTTGCATACAGACACAAGCTACAAAGCTACAAATATCCTGCATTATGGAACCACCCACACGCAGCTTCTGGAGTGACTGTATCAAGTGCACCATAGAGAAACAAATATGGAAGTGTTTTGTCTCCAGATTCAATGATAGCACAGAACTGATTGCCATGGTGGCGAATGTAGGCCTTCAAGTACGAGAAACACTCTTCAATTGGGTTCAAATCAGGGGAATATGGAGGTAGATAAACAAGTTTGACACCACTGTAATAGTTACTTGAGTATGTGTACTGAAAAAAAAAGAAAAAAAGAAAAAAAAAAAACATACCATTCCCAGCAGAGTTCTTCTACACCATCAACGTGATGGATTCTGCAATTATCCATCACAAGTACACTATGAGGGGCCGGATATGGATTTATGATGTCAAGGAGTCCATGAAGATAGTTGAGAAAGTGATTGCCATTGTATGCACCTACTTTGATATGGCTGTAAATTATCCCACTCATCGTCAGAGCTGGAAGGATGGAATATCTGTTGGAAAGAGTGTTATGTAAAGAAGGCAACATCATATGGAGAATACATACCGTGTCCCACAAATGAAGTTGCAACACTTGTGTGCCCGCATACTAGAATGGCTCCATCCATTCAGGTGAAATGTCATAAGTACATTCACAGCACTTTCATCAATACAGACAATGTGGTCAGGAGAGTCTTCACCAATTGCCATGGTGAACTCGCAACGTGCTTCCTCACTGTGCTTGCTGGCAATTCGAGAAAGCTAAAATATGATGATGTCAGTGTCTGAAAATTGAGATCAAAGTGTATGTGTCATACCTTTTTTGAAGACAGACCCAAACATTTGAGTGTACACCATATTGTTGCAATAGAGACTTCAATGTTGTGAAGCAAGAGTAATTGTTGCTGAATTTCTTCAAGATAGAGGTCAGGGGAATGTTCAAGAAGTGCCAGCATGAACTAAGATATGGATATGATCAGCTCTCAATGCTATTTCCAATGTTAGAACAATTTAGACATACCTCTACTGCCATTTCAGACATCAAAGGTATGCACCCATCCATTTGTCGTTCATTGACAACTTCACCAGTTTCACAGTATGTCTTGAGGACATGTTGAACAACTCGAAGTGGCATGTCAAGTGAAATGGCAATAGAAGTTGTGGTCTGACCAAGTACATGAGCTTGATAGATGATTCGCTGCTTGAGATCTCAAGAGTATCACCTGTGGGTACAACTAGAAAAGTGCCTTCTGTGTGCCATATGGAAATCACTCACATGCTTGCAGGCCAGTACCACAGAAAAACATGCTTGCGCATCGAGGCAGCTGACTTGATTAGTCAGCACGCACAACTCGCACACAAAGATAAGACAGGCATGGACAACTACCTCAACAAGTGCGAAACAAAGTGCATTTCTGTATGATACTGTTCCCTAGGTATTTTGAAGGGCTTTATGGATCTGAAACTTTTGTAAAAAAATATGCAATGTGGAGTGAGCAATTTTTGTTACATGATTGGCACCATTTGGAGTGCAGATTGCTCTCTGTTGGTACAAAACAATGGAAAAACCACTGGATTTTCACCATGGTTCCCTCACCACCAGTGTATAGATCATGGCTAGAGGCATTTACAGCCATAGAAATGTGTAAATCACTTGCAATTGTTGTTATATGCTCAGAATGACCAAGTATTTTTTCCTGTCCAAAATAGCGGCTATTTCACCATGATTTCTACATCATCCCCTAGAGCTGATAATGCTGATTCAGAATATCAAATTTTCTTTCAGATCCATCAAGAATTGAGTGAAATATTTGAGATATATATTTTATCTAGGATACCTATGAGTTTTGTTGTGTTTGGCCAGTGCCCTCGGTACTGCAAACTGCTGTAACATTGTCGTCGGCCGATTGCCATCTTTCTTTGGTAAGTCGATATGGAACGCACAGCAGCGTTCCGTGAGACACCAAAGGTGACAAAGGAGATATTGTAGACCTCACCAAGGTCTTATGCAAATGCATATTGTCCCTCGTCCTGCATGTTAGCGCAACCTAACGAGCTATCATAGACGTAGGTTGCGTCCCGTCATCGCGCAGTGTTATCA
>NW_026261006.1:0-32414 GCF_024613125.1 Pisolithus orientalis | reverse complement strand
GCAAGTGTGTTATCTTTGTGCCGATCTAGAGGAGCTCATAAGCGGAATGTTACAGGTTAACAGGGGATGTGAAGTGGCCAGTGTCGATGCCCTTTGCCACGGCTCTTGGTAACGGCCTTCCGAATGCATACAAGGGCGATATCTTGACGCAAGTCATTTTTCACAGGGCCCTGTCAGGGTCATTCCCGCTACTGAGCCTTCGCACCAACAAATCGGATGTTGTAGTTGGCGTACCGCAAGATGTTGCAGATAGATTGGACGAAAAAGACAAGCGCTGGAGAGTGAATGGAAAGTATGTTCTGTCTATTTCGTTTCATTATAAGACCCGGCATGACAATGACGTCGTGCCAGGTATGGCCTTGTGAGCTTCGTACCGAAAGCGCATAGGAATTAGTGAGGAGGTATAGATAACGCGGAGTTCCTCTGACGCTATTAGTGGAAAAATAGAAGTGTCTTAGATACCATTGGAAGATCACCAATCACGAACTAAATTGTGGAGTGCATGGTCCATTTCGCTGGGTACACCGCCTCCCTGGATCAGGAGCACTCCGTGTGCCCTTACGCCAGGGTCAGGCAAGATAGGCTGACACGTTGGACGCCTTTGAATTGAACAAAAACTTCCGGATTCTGGCAGGGTTCGGGTTCTGTTCGGAGTGTGGAATCACCGGTGGGTCATTAAGGCAGCTCTGCCCCGCATACGCTCCCCACCGGGCGGTTATACTTCCCAAGGATCAAGGGTCCGTGCGATACCCCAAATAGGTCTTTCATGTCGTCCTCGGCCGACCTCTCTAGGATTACATGTCATGAATGGAAACCGTACTCAGCGGAGACAAATGATAAAGCCATGCGTTTGAGCGGTGACAGAAGTGGCGCCAACCCGTCTGCAAATAGTTCAGAACCAGGCACATGCGGGGCACGTACCTGGACACACAAGGTAACGATGAGAACATGCAGAAGCAAGCAACCATTGAACTCAGCGCAACGCCGAAGCGTGTTTGAGAATTGATGGTCTACTTACTGCATGTTTATCCATGGTGAGCGAGTTCACCGGATGATCTACCGCAGCAGTGGTCGGATGGTAGTAGACCGGAGTGGCGCATAGCAAATGCAAAAGGCTAACCCAATAAAGGGGACTATGTGAGAGGAGTCCGAGGGTGGACCGTGCCAAATGACTAGTGTCGAACTGTCCGAGTGCTCCTTGGACAGAACTCTGCTTGACTTCTGAGAAATCGGCGTTAGGGATGGGCCAACTAAAATGGTCTACCGATTATGACCGGGACTCCGGGAACAGCGGCAATAAATATTTGGGCTTACCCGGACACAAGTAGGGCTGTTCGACACCCGCACGTGGACTGGCGTATGTCCTCCTGCTCGTCCTCTAACCACCACTGTATCTGCTATCCTAGCACCTGGAAGTCCCGAAATCATGGCTGAAATTGTATACAGACAGTATATAGGCGAATCAGATTTACCCCACATTATGTCGTTGGTTCAGAGTGAGCTCAGTGAACCCTACGTCATCTACACCTACCGTTACTTTCTCCATCAATGGTCCGTCCACCCTCCACGTATCTCCTTTTGCGTTCACTGACTTTCTCCAATGTAGGCCGCAACTTGCATTCCTGGTAAATACTTGGTGTCCTGCTCCATGCACCACAGTTACTCAAGTTGTCGACCCCTCCAGGCGATACCAGCAGGCTCTTCGGTTCCGATAGGCGTCATCGTGTGCAAGCAGAGTATGCACAAGCATGTCGCTAACAGAGGCTATATAGCCATGCTCAGCGTGAACAAGAACTGGCGTAAGCGTGGCGTAGGTGAGTTATCTCCCCGACCTCCGTCACCCATAATTCACCACATGACACCCTTCGCTCTCGTCCCTGTCCCTACGCTGCAATGACCAACATTTTCATGATGACGTGTTTCGTGGTGCCTGATAGCCAGTACGCTCGTACGACGCTCTATCGAAGTTATGAAACAGCACGGCGTAGACGAGGCAAGTGCTGCTAGGAACTTACGTATGTATTATTGAACTGACTTTCATACACTCCCCCTCGATGACATCCTGATCCCAACTCTAATATACCGCAACCCGCTCACCGTGCGCACGTTCGGGGACAAAATTTGAAATGTCATGGCAACCTAATCACTGGCGGCATCAGGTAGTGCTCGAGACCGAGTATGACAACGTAGCCGCGCTTGCTCTTTATGAATCTCTTGGGTTTATCCGAGAGAAGCGCTTGTATCGTTTCTATCTCAACGGAAAGGACGCTTTCCGTCTTCTCCTCCCGATCCCTCCCGATGAAGACCAGGACGGTTCCCCATTCCATAGCCCCCGCCAGCCCATCAGGACATCCCCTTTCGCTTATGTCATTGACGACGACGACGACGACGATTAATGCTTGGTACGGGGCGGTACCCCGTCTATCCATCCTTTGCTTCTTCTTGGTACCTCATCGGCTTAATCGTTAATCCCAATACGGTATCACCCCTCGTCGTTTATTAATCCCATGTCCTCGTGTACATTTACCTTGTCGTTCTTCTCTCTTCGTCTTGCTGTACATTCTTTCGTTCGATATCGGGGGCTACCTGGTGTTGGATCACTGCCACCCCTCACTTCTGTATGTACCCAGTTACACTGTACAGTATGCATGGCCCGGGATTGCAGAAATTGTACTTCACCCACCTTTCAGCAAGCTGACCAGTACTTCCGCACCTGAGAACGTCAGCTGGAGACTCGAGAGATGCAGGGTACATGGACTGGTAGGCATCCAGCAGAAGACGTGTCAGCTGCCGATACTCCGGGGTAGGGATAATCGATGATCGATAAGCCTTCTACAAAACAGCAGTGCGACAGGTTCGTTTTCGGTCACCGATCGAAGTGTACGCCGGAATACGGTTCAACGTTCAAGTACTGTCCACGCGCATCTACACACATGCAGTCATTATCGATTGCATCGGTTCCGTAGAACATCGACAGCTTCACGTTATGTCCCAGCTTCTTACCTGGAGTCCAATGCCAATATATTCATAATTGTTCAAGCATGCTCATACCCACAGTGAACTCGTTCGGTTAATTGCCTCCAGTCAGAAAACTGACTTCTTGCTGACTGTTCTGCCTGCCTCGGACATGGCGGTGACAACAAGTCGCGACACACCGTAGCATCAGGGTTTGTACTAGCAAGGCCTTGCCAATGATACGCCTGTCTAGGTTAGCATCTGCGGGGTCGCGAGCGAATGCCGAAAAACCTACTAACGTTACTCTTTTAATAGGACTGCAGTAACGTCTTGTGTTCTCATTGAAGACGCCGAGATTCTGCTCCCGCCGGGGGTGAACCTAGACGGGTATGGTTGGGTTGAGTGGGTGCTGAGCCAACTGAACTAACCTTCATTCAACATGGACCTGTATGACTGGATCGCCCAAGGAGAATCGCTCGTTCTCGCTCGCCCTGGTCGTTCCTGTACAAAAGGTTGCATGTACCATTGTCCGGGGATCTAGGAATTCATCTGATGTTGTAGGACATTGTCATTTGCCGTTATAAAAGGGCCCGAGTGGACGAGGAAACCCGTAATGGGGGAAACCACTAGGTGCGTGTTGACCACATCATTCACAGCGGCGTCGTCAATCAGTTGAATCTATCTGGGGGAAGGACATACGTTCTAGTTCTATGTTTGCAAAATCATTGATGAAAGAGATTGTGCTTAGACTGGCATCTTGTGCGTAGACCGCCCGACGTTACCATCTTTGCAAGACAGGTTGGGCTACAGCAGGGAAATGTTTAGGACGAGGATAGACTGGTAGCGAAGGACAACAAAGTAAAAACGACCTATATCCTCCACTGATGGGTTACGTATGGCCTTTCGGGGTGCATAGGCAGAGTACGATAGGTACAGAACTCAAATCGGCGAGCACAGCGGAAAGAGACATACAAATACTATAGTACAAACTCAAACCAACCTGGCCTTTGAGCTAAGCATCTCCACCTAGGCCACCCACCGCATATGGCATGCCGTGCGGCTGAACCGCACTTGATCCTTGATTGCACAAATTGTCGACCATCTTGCAGGCGAATTGATGTTTATGAAGCGTCGATTGGAATGGTTCGCGTTAAGAACTAGAAAGGAGAAGTACGTGCACTGGTTCAAACCGCGTAAATGCGAAGGCATGGGCCGTTTTGATTCGTCAGCTTGCCAGAGCGCCTCGTGGGGAATGTCCTCCAGACATTCATAAAAAGCGTCCAAAGCCGTGCTGCGATAAGGGGAAACGAATGCCGTCTGCAACGCATCTCCAGTACGACCAGAAGGCCTTCCGTTCTGTGCGCTTGAAGTATGTCTGGGAAGCGGGTTAGCGGAGAACACGGAGAAGGAATCATATAGACCCGAGTTTCGAATATCACGATAGGATTGGTTCTACCAAACGGCATGACTCGGGCTGACCCCTTACTGCGCGGACCGATTTGTACTTGGGACCCAGAATTCTATTCGAAAACTCCACGATGGCTTGAAGAAGGGTGATAACGTCGAAGTCCCTGACTGGTGGCCGCCAAAGTTAGGTTCAGTGGCCTTATTCACTTGTTTTTCAAGATCCTCATGAGTGGCATCATCGAGAGCGAAGGAGAGGGAGGCCTTTGTGGGAGTGCAGTCACGTGACCGTGACACATCCATATATGGAAGTGTTTTCCCATCTCTTTCCGCCCTGCTCGAGCGCAACAACACTACTGTAATAATTTGGTTGTCGACAATAATGGAGTCGATGTCGGGACTGAGAAGCGTCTTGTTGATGGCGCTCGGCTCGCGCGGGCACAGCGAACAAGAGCTCTTTGACGAGCTTATGTTCCACAAATCTCGGCTACAGAGTCTCTTCAACGTAGGCCCAAGTTCATCCCAGGAGCAACGAGAACTACAGAGCGGTGAGCCTAATCTGTCACTTTCCGTCATGCATGCATGTGTAGACGTGTAACTCGCGCTTTTCAATCACTAGGAAAAGTTACCCTCAATGGCAGATCACTCGCTGTCAATGCAGACTTCGCCCAACAAACAATATTCCTCGCCCAGCAGCTCAAATGTTCTGAGAAATACGTCGCTAGCATACTGCACTCGATAATGGCAGAGAACCCCAACGTAGACTCTGTCGGTGCGATGGAGGCTACTGTCGTCGAATTCCACAAGAGACGACGCAATCTCATCGACTGTCTGCGGTTCCTGTTCGAAGCTGCCGAGCTAGCACAGTCGTCGGACGCACCAAGATTGTATGTCAGGTTGGAAGCGTTTCTGAGGCAGGAATTGGTGCAGGCGGTTAAGGTTGATGGAAAGGACGCGACGCTGGCCAATCGACTGTTCAGCACAATCGAATCGTTGGGTAGTACCATCACCGAAGCCTACGCCGCTAAGCAGTCTGCTACCAGCAACACCGTACCACCCAGTACAAGTAAGTCGTCACTATCTGCGGTTGACTGCGATTCTCACTCGTAGCATGCACAGCCGCTCAGCCCAAACTTGGCTTCGACATCCTAAATGCGCGTTGCGACTCTCTGAAATATGAGCGTCGACTTTTGTCCACGATTTACTACCAAATCGCTCGTCTTGGGTATTTCTCCTCGGCAGACGTTCAGAAGGCGATCGACTGGCTATCTACCAATCCCAATGACTCCATAACCTTTTACATCTTCACCGCCGTCCTCACTGCTTTTGACCCCGCTGACCCCCAGACATACGGCGGCAGAGTTCGTCGCAGCCTTGCAGTAGACAAGTCTATGATCCACTATATGAAGAACAAGTTGGGACCTGCTCTCTGTTGGAAAGACTCGAGCCTAAAAGCTGTTGTTACACTTAAATGGACGCTGTTCATGACCGAGGCACGTCACCGAGACCCGTCTTTGGAGAATCAAGAGGGTTTCAAGACCGAAGAGCTCGAATCCCGGATCTGGGACGCGGTTCAAGGTGACGCATTCACCTACCTCGTCGCCGCTCTCATCCAGCTCCAGAGGAGGTCCCATGGTTCCCTCCCCAGTTTGTATGCGCACCTCGTTCAGCTTACTTCAGAGCAGGATCAGCAGCGGGAGCCGCCTGCGGATGAATTCCAACCCGCCGTCCTCAACGTCTTTGACGTGCTTGTCAGGTCTTTGATTGCGTATGCGAGCTCGGAGCTGCGCAAGATAAAACAAAGGCAAGAAGATGTACTTGCAAGCGCGCGAACGGACCGCACGCGGATGTTTAGGTCGACTGCGACATCCACAGGTGACGCTGAAGGCCAGACTCCACCACGCAATGATATTGCGACGTTATACACATTCATTGGTATCCTGTATTCGACTCTACCCCCTGAACGTGCTCTGCAATTCTGGGGTGCGACTCCCCAAACCGATGGACGGCGACTCTCGTACATCGAGATTTCGGAGTTATCTTCCGGGAAGCTTCCTTCGTTCCTCCAGTGGGCCGTCTGGTCCACCCAAGTTAGGGACATCAGTATGATGACGGCGTTGTACAACATGCTCAGCGGTCTTGCCAAAGGACAGCAATGCAGCGAGCTCGCATATAACTTCTTGGCTCGCGGTGGTTCGGAAGTGATACCTGGTAGTAGTCTTCCCGCTGCGTCTGGTTCGGCGCACTACAATGCAGGACAGGTTGTATCTTGGACAATGATTTTCTCTCTCCTCGAGTTGTGGGCGACACCGGCACCCTCCACGCGCGCGAACCAACCACCTCAGCACTCTCTTTCAACGACGTTCGGTCCATTCGGTTCGCAGAGCCATACGGCATTGCAACCACCCGCCTCCCAACCTGCGCCACAGATCGTAATTGGACCTAAGGAGGTCCTCCTTGCACAGGCTTTCCTCCGCCTGTTATCCACGGTTGCATTCCACGCGGTTTCAGTCCGTCTCGCCGTCGCAAATACCGCGCAGTTTCGTGCCATCCCAACACTTGTATCTCTCATTCCCCTCGGCATCCCTCTCGAGTTGAAAGGCGCCATATTCGATGCGCTGGCATCCTTCTGCGAACCCGGCGCTGGATCTGCGGGTGTTGAGTTGTGCAAAACAGTATGGACGCTTATGGAGAGGTTGGAGGTCATCAACGTCCGTGCAGGTGCGAGTGCTGGAAGGGTTGGGGGTGTCATGCTCCCTCCAGTCAAGGGCGTAGAGGTGGAGCTGGACGAGGTTGAAGCAGTCTACAAGTTGTATCCGGCTACGATTCCATTCCTCAACCTCCTCAGCACATTGTTGCATACGCCAAAGCGTCTCACACAGAAAGCCCTTCTTACCGATGCGGAATCTCTTAATACGATCCCCGACAACCTCGGTCAACCATATCGCGTACCCGGCATTGGCCCGTATATCAGTTTTGTCATCGACAATGTTTTCGCCAACATACCTAGGAGGGAATACTTGCACCGTTCGGAGCGTTGGCAGATGAACGATCTTTGTTTGAAGTTCGTGGAGCGGGCTCTGGCTAGTTGGGAGGTGGAAAGTCTGGTGAGGCTCGGAGAGGAGGGCGTGTTGCGGCGGGAGAATGTCGTACCGCTTCTCAATCATCCAGGCTATGACGTGATCTCGCGATTCTTGACCAACTCGCCATTGCAGGCAAGTATCCTCTCGTATATTGTTGACGGCGTCGAAGGGTTTGAGAAGGATCTAACGGAAGAAGAGCCTGGCTTGCGAAATACGATCGTGCGCGTCCTGCGTATAGCCCAGCGCGTTCTCGAGGTTCAGGACATATTCTTGGATGTTCTATTACCTGTCCTTAGTGAGCTCGATGGCGTGCCTCTAGCGGCGAGTGTCCAACCACGCTCTTACTACACGCGGTTCGACCAGGCACTGGCCTATGGGTCACAATATATTCCCGCGCTCGCAACGTACGTCTTGTACCCCGCATACCCCGAACTCGTACTCCTTGCGGTCAAAATCATCACAGAGCTCGCGCGCACCCTGCCGGTCCACACCATGCTAAATCTCATCGAACGTAGCAACGAATCGGAACGCATTCTGAGCGGGTTCCGACAACTACTCGAAACGGACTCGCTGGACGACGTAGAAACGGCTGAAGCATATGCAGAGCAGGTCACTGGTGCTGGTGCCCCCGACAAAGAGACACAGGAGTCTCTTGACCAGGCCATTCGAAGTGCCGTCCTTAAATTGCTCGTGCAAAACACCCTCCCGGACCGCCCTTATCCTAACATCGCCCATTTCTTACTTTTCGGTGGTTCGGAAGATGGCTATCAAATTCAAGACTCTCATGCCCTCGGTGCACACCGCACTTGTTCTCATGTAATTCTTGATCTGGTAAACGCTGGCATACCACCAGCAGGGGGCGGAGGGAGGGATCGAGACCGTACGCTATTGGCGCCTACCGAACCATTGTTCACAGTACTCCCAGCGCTAGCCGAGAAGTGCTACCGGATCATCTATAATTTATGCGTGCATCCTCGGACGTCGGATCCCACGATGCGATACTTGCGAACTCACGAGGACTTTTTCGTCCGCCACCTTGCGGCAATACCATCCAAGGTTCCTACGGCTTCCGTTGAGCCACTGATAGAAATGCTGTACAACGACGGTGCGCGTGTACTGACGAACGTTCCGACTGTCCATACGTTCACGGGGCTGCGTTCACGAATTTTGGATCTCGCTGCCCTAGAGCTGCATGTGTTGACGAACAGGGGACACTTCAAGGGGGTCCTTAACATCCTGCAGATCCTTTACGGAACGGAGAGCCTGCATGACGATATGGACGCAGAATGGGAGGATCGAACGATCCAACCTTTTAGAGATATCGGACAGTCGCAACTACGCATCATCGAGTTCGTGCAGTCATTGAGCTTCGATTGGTCGGATAGCCTTGCCGTTCATCCTGTCGACGTTGAGCTTCTTGCTACGCTCAACCTTCATTCGTGTATTCGCCTCGATGCAACCGGCTGCGAGATCGTCGACAGATCGGCACTCTTATCACTCCTTACAACTGCATCTCGCTCGCTTCACGCGCAAGGGCAGATTGCCACGACGTCGCTAGCGGAGAAATTGAATTCGGAGACAACATACATTCTCGAAAGTTGTGCCGTTGAAAACCATCGACGGGAAATTACCCACGCCGTCGCCAACGGCTACGAATCGTGGCGCAGACTGCTGGACATGACACTCATGAAATGCTTCAACAGACTGCCACACGATCGACGCGAAAACATGCTATTCGACCTGCTGCACGTTCTTCCCGCTCTCATTCGATCTGACGTACAAGAACGGACGTCAATTTTACTTTCGGAGGCGATCTTGACAGTAATCACAAAACTCCGGGAAGATCGCAGTTACCAGATTATGTTGCAGTCTGCTGGAGGCGACCCGAAGGCTGGGTCGTTACCCGAAGAGCGACTGTATGCTCTCCTACGTAATATTCTAGAGTGTATCTTGGACAGCGATCGTTCGGAGCTCGTTCGCGGTAATCTCTACGCATGCTTGGTTAATTATCTCCATCTTGTCGCCGGTAACGATCGGTCGCCCCGTTCGGAACCCTCTTCAGATGTCGTCAGCAGGCGCTCCATGTCTCTCTCGTTATCGGTGGTGAGCACGCGGGAAGACTTGTTGCTGTCAGAAAGTCAGTCCGCCCGTTCGGCTACGCCAACTCCCGGAGGCAGGGCAGCTTCGCGTATTTCCAATCTGGAGGGCGGCTCGCTTTCGGTGATGAAGAACGTGACGGAGCGGTTAGTTACTACGATATCCCGCGACGCGACCGATGGTACGGAAGTATGGAAGACAGTCGCTTTCATACTGTTGGACTCACTCGTTCACCTCTGCCGCGCGGAGAAGTCGAGGACACTATTGACGACGTTGGTTCGGTATGGTTACCTGTCGAGCTTTGTGCGGGGTTTGAAGGAGACAGAGACACAACTTCAGCATGTTCTAAAGCCTGATCCAGGTAAGAGTTACATTGCGAGCGTTTTTTTTGTATTGGTATGGTTCGTTGACCCCGATTTTCTCAGACGATCTAAATCCTCTCTATGTATACGAGGCCAAAATGGCCTTGTTCACTCGCATGGCACAGTTCAGAGCGGGTGCAGAACGACTGCTCGAAGCGCAGATACTGCCAACGCTCGCGCAGTGTGAATTCCTGGACACGAGACCCGAAGCCGACCAGTCATTCATGGGTTCGTGTTATACTTATCCGTCAATTTTGATCGCTACATGTCTTACTCCTTCCCGTAGACCGTGATTCCTTCCTGCCATCTGCGATCCAGCGGTACCATCAACTTTTCATGCCGGCTTTGCAACTAGTGGTGGCCATGCTAGCTTCACTCGGCATTAAACACACGACTGCAAGCCATCAGGTGAGTTGAACGAGGTTTCCTCCTGCTCAGACAACCGGATCACTTTACATCTGTGTAGGCTCTGGACTTCTTGTCGAACCACCGCGATACTATCATTATCATGCTCAAGAATGATTCTGACGAGGTTGGATTGTCCTATGTTGAAGAGGTGCATCTCTTGGTTACGCTCAGCGGAAGCCTCCTACCCTACGTACCCAAATCAGAGCTAGTAAGTAGTTGTATAAGAGGTGTCTTATCGCCCGCTAAACAGCAAGAAATTAGGCGTCCATGAACACAGGCTTCGGCGGCATTCACGGTGCAATCCTGGGCTTGGCTGCCAGATGCCTGGGTAACGAAAACTGGAGCGCGTTTGTGAAGCCTCAGACAGATACTGAGGTACTTCACGCCAGCGTCCTTGCACCAGGCCAATCTGAGAGCCGATTCGATGCCACGGTGCGGCACAAGTTGCTGTTGCTGCAGGGAGCAGTCATCGAGTATCTCGGTGCGGCGAGCGATTTCACTGGTATGTGTCTTACCACTACAAAAGAAAATGGGCTTTTGAGACGTGTTCGATTTTTTCTCTCTCGTAGAGCCGGAGATTACTTTGGTCCTTTCACCAGTTCTGTCTGCACCTCGCCACGATGAGCGTTCATCAAGATTCGTGGCTACGATCCCCACAGTTGGCGAAGCTATTGAGGCCCTGAACGACCTCAGCAGTGATCTTACTGCGACGTTGAAGCAGATTGCCGATTTATCAGCGGAACTGTCCTCGAGGGACCATATCCGTGTGGATAACATCCAAGAGGTGAATGATATTTGGCGGTTATGCTTCGTATGCTGACATATATGCTTATAGATCGTGCACATCCCCGATCCCGCCTTCCTCCAGGACCTCGATATGACTCAAAAACGTTTATTGATCCGTCAAGGATATGCACGTCTCAAAACTGAGCTACAGGACGAGGTAAGGACAGCATTGAGCGCTCTTGAGATGCTCCTCTTACTGCTCTGGCGACATCTCGCGAGTTACGCCGAAACCGACCCAGCACACCCTACTGCCCCGCAACCTCCTAATCTGAAGTCGTCCATGCGTCTTCTTCCTGCACCTGACAGGGAATCATTCAAGGCAGAGGCTGGTAAGAGGCTTGTAGGCCCGTTGATGAAGGTGTCTGCTTTGGATCTGGTGAGCAATTTTTGGAAAATCTTCCTACTGAAGACGGCGATGGTTTACTCATTGACGACTGCTTTAAAGGATGCGGAAACTGTTGGTGCCGAGTGGCAATCATACCAGGGTTACATTGACATCATGTCGAGGCGGTTGAGGGATACGATCGGGCTGCACGATGTGCTCGAGTAGGCGAGCCAGTTGGCACGAATGGATGTTTTGTTCCGCCGAGTTCGCTTCAGGTAGTTACATTAAAACAAAAGAAGCCCCACTAGTGCTTCGCTCCACATAAACGTACTTCTGTAATTTGCAGTAGAACCTTGTCCTTTTCGAAATGGAACGTATTTAATTCTGGGAATGCAACAATGCATAGCCCTCGAACAAAACATATTGGCGCCTTATAGATGGCGAAACGCGAATAAATATCAGTGAAATTAGTTACAACGGTGAGAAATAATGGGCAGTGGGGAGTTCGGGGAAGTTAGATGGGAAGAAGGCTCCCTGCACCTCTGAGAGCGACTTGTCCACCAAAACGAAGGGTTTGGGTACCACCTGGGAAGTATGCAAGCACATAGGCAACGAGCGCGACAACCTACGATCCAAAGGAGTTCAAGCTACACGAACAGAGGACAAAATGATTGGCACCATACCTGGACTATCCCAGCGACCAGGGAACCCAGGTACGATTGTGCCTGAAGGGCGTAAGTTAGCAATGGAACGTTCACATCGATAAGTAGCGGGTGCAGAACTTACCCCGAGCGAGAAATACAGCGTGAGCCCTAGGCTAGAGAAGTAGACTGCGGAGAAAGGTAGTCGCTCTTGAGAGAGCAGGTGTTTGATGTGGTTGATTGGTCCGACCAGGATCGAGAAGCTGTTATTGGTGGTTAAGCATCTCGGATCGATCGATTCTGCAAGAACGGTGACCCACCCAATCATGACCAGCAGACTTCCCATGCTGTGAAGGCAAGAAAGAACACATAGGGTGTAAGTGAACACGTTCCGCATTTCGACATGGAATGCGCCGCACCTAAACGCCAAAGCAAACTTCGCTGGGCGTACTGGGAGCCATGGCAGTCCCATGAACGCAAAGAAGAAACAGACAACCGCTCCAATCAAGCATGCGCCGAATCCCAATAACCTAGCATACATATCAACCAACGCATGGAACACGGCATCGGGTTTGACAGCGACAGGTTGGGATGTAAGACGTCATTTCCCAACAACTTTCCAGGGGAAGTCATTCCACCGACCTGTCCCATCTAGACAACGCAAACCACGCCTCCTCTTCGTTCGACCGTTCGCCCGACCTTAGTGGTATGTAATCGCCTGCGACGGCGTTGTAGAAGCGGGAGAACGCTGAGGGCTGTTGCTGTTGTTGTTGCTGCTGCGCATGCTGGGAGTCGTCAGTCACACCCCTCGCCCACCGGAATTGGGACAAGTTGGATCGAAAACTTTGTTCTGTTGTCTGTACAGGAGCCATTTATGCACTGTGTGTGCTTGGATGGTCAATGCGAAGATGGAGTGCGAGTTGGGGTGGACAATCGTGACTGGCCGAGCTCCAAATGCGGACCGTAAAATTGACTACTATAATGGACCGGTTGCAAAACTTACGAGCATGAATAGAATCTTAATTAAAGAAGCCATACGGTTCAATTATTTTGATTCCGTTCAGAGTGGTATATAACTCAAGGTACGCCAGAGTGCACCATAGTGCAGCGCCACGCCCGTTCCAAGGTCGTCAACTACAACAGATACCGCATATCCAAGACCTCGCTAGGTATTTTGCCCCTGAACGCCTGGGACTACTTGGTCCTTCCACAGACGCAGTGACAGGGGATCCATTGCATGGCATTAGAAAAGGAAACTACAGCTGACAGCCGTACATACGGACGGCAGAGCTGCATGTGGACAGGTTCAGACACGCAGGATACAGACGCATTTTCCCCGAGTCTTGCAAGATTGTAGGCGTACAAATCTTGTAAGGCAATGGGGTGAGAGCGGTTGCAGCGAGAAGGGTAGGTTACTCGCAATGTTGTATCATTGGGAGGTGCTTTGAATAACGAAAATCGCACTCGTCGAGAGAGACTTGGTCTAACCAGTACACGATACATTCGAGCACGCGGCCACGCCCCGTCCAGGTCGATGATGAAGTCGTGCGGCAAAACAGGAAGCGTATAACCGTAATAGTCTTCAGCAAGGTTGGTCACCGAATTTTTCGAGCGCAACAGTGAAGTATGCGTCAGTGTTGGACTGGTGAACGAAATAAACGGGCGCCAGAGCTTCCCCTGGCATCTCGAACTCAGGCAATGTCCTGAGATGAGTAACTGAGGTCATCGCAGATTTTTTCGAAGCGCTTTGTTTTCGTGTCTGTTCCTGAGACCTTGGCTTGTGGTTGCAATCGCCCCTTAAGCTCACCTCGGATTACAGAAAGTTATGTGTTGCGCCTCCATCTACCATTACGAGATCGGACAAGGAGACTCGTTACATTGAGGAACCAACCAGTACATGTTGACTGCATCGCTCTGGTTAGCATTACAATTGTCATCCATAAATTGAATTACCCAGACGAAGGTCAAAAACATACTTGCCAATACCCGTGTCTGCTAAAGTGCTGATGTGGAGGGAGCTTGGGCACTGGCACTCAGATCGTCGATAATGGGAGTGGCTCTGGCCGTACCTGACTGGGACCACTTGGCTTGTTCGGCAGCGCGAGCGGCAAGCAACAGTCGATGTTTCGAAGTGCCCGCCCCCGCATCACGCATGATCCTGAAACAATGTGTGTTCAGCAATTCAAATCGACGCCATATGAGGTCGCTTACCGCTGCATGTGAGTTTGATTGTCATCACGGTCTATATACTCTACCGAATCCATAATCGCAGAAATCTCCCATAAACCCTGTTGACAATCGTCACTATGATGATGTTTGAGTGTGAGATCACTTGCCCTAATATTTCCTTCCTTCCAGATGAAATCCACAACCTGAGCAATGTCAAATACCATCTCTGGAGCCGAGAAGGTTGACTTGCCTTTGGTAACGCTTGGTTCGCTTCTGCACAGATCCCACACCAACAAAGCCACAAGATCTATTAACAAACGGACCATCCTGAGCCCAGAAAGGTAACGACTTGATACTGCCCTTACCTTTCCAGTCAAGTCCTCCTCCAGTGCTCGTTTCTCGTCGTCGTCCTCTGTGGCATCGACTTTCCCTTGGAGCACATTTATTTCTTGTACCATGGAAGGAATGTCAAGTTGTCTACATATGACATTTAGGACATGGACTAATGAATGTCAGTAGATATGGTGCTGACCTGTCATGTTTGTGGCCTATTTGATCTGTCACTCTGGAGCCAGGAAACAATAAGTGGCAGTCCACCGGTAGCAATGCCAAGTAATGAAGGTACTCACAAGTTCTCATGTTCATAGGATGCAGTGCCAAAGGTAGTGGTTATCCCTTCGAGTAACTTTTTGTAATTGGAATCAGCTTCTGCTCTTTTTTTGTCCAAGGCAACACTTACACCAGCACCCAATGTCTGCTGTATGGAGTTTGACTCGCATTCCACCTTTTGCTTTTCATCAGTATACCGACGTGGCGAGTCACGCCATGCACAAAGTATTTGGCACCGCCTGCGCAAGAGAGGTAACACGACGTCAGAGTGCAGGTCTTGCGCCGCATTGGACTGCTGGTTGCTCTTAAATGGGTTACACGTCATCGTCCAATTCACACCTGGAAATTTTGGTCTGCATCCTAGCAAACCATCTTCTTAAGCCGCAATGTCAATTTGCGCACCAACATATCTGGTATGACGCGCCGACCTTCTGTGCTGCCTACAGAAACTTCGCTGGTTGAATCGGTTTTTACCATCAAAGAGAGCCTTTTGAAGAACGTGATGTTGCCAATCTACATTTAATAGAGGGCGTGAATGGAACGAGCCACTAAAAAGATGAATACGTACATAGTTTTTAAGATACTGAAGGCCAAACACGTCACAGAAGAATTCGATCGCTCTATCCTTCTTCTTTCCATCCTGTTGAAATCATAAGGGAACGTTTGTTTATTTTATAGAGTTGTCTGACGTACTGAAGGCTTATGACGGTGTCCAGTAATTGTAGGTTGACACTGCAAATAGTGAGAGCAGTCCAGACAGAGCCTTGTTGAGGAGGTACCATATTCACGAGGGCATAAAAGTGCTTCCTACATCGCGAAACACAGTATCAGTAACATAACACAAGTGATTCCATGGGCTTACCGAATACTTTTGAATTGTTCCCTTCGCTGTGCGCAAGGCGGTTCTCTTCTCCAAACTTGTGGGCTTGCGATGGCACAGAGTGGAGTCACAACCGAAGGTTCTGCGGCGTAACTACCACTGTCTGGCACCGAATCTGACACTCAAAGTCATAAACATAAACAGGACAGGATGTCGTACAGAAAACTCACTGTCTCTTCGTTTTCTGCCAATGCCAACTCCACAGAAATCTACGCATTTTACGACCGTTGTCACCAAACATTTTCCCGCAAGACGAGTAGACAAGGCTTTCAAGAGTAGCACAAAACATTCATTGGCGGGAAGCGAGAAACCCCTCGGTTGACACAGTGCCAAGTGTTTGTGCCCATCATGATACGCTATGTCACTGGAAACATAGGAAACCACAGGGCAGTAAGCTGACTCCATAGGATCGATTCCAAGCGCCATCATATCCTCGAATATATTGCCAGTGCGTTTGAAATTGCCATTGAGGTAGTCGCCATAATCACCCAACTGTTCATCTCGGGCTCGAGCCAAGCAGAAGGAGACGCGGCACGACGTACCACAATTCTGTGACCAGAAAACTTGTCAAACCGAGTCAGCCACCCATCCAGTTCCATAGAATAAGAATGGTGAACTGTATTCATGAGACCTGGCATATCCAGACCGTTCCAACCATTCTATGGTGACATAAGTGTGAAGTCCACGCGCATGGTAAAGGGGAGAAAATACCCACAGACGTAATTGTCCATGCACGTGGCCCATCACAACAGCCAGGACATTGGTCGACATCGATCATAATCTTGAAATTATCTGTCTCCCATCTACCCCAGATTACTCTCGCACACCAAATTGATTGCGGGAGGTGGGCATGCTTAATGAAGTAGTCGTGGCAGTGCACATAATCGTGTTCTTGTTTGGGCATACTCCGAGCATGTTCCGCACGTACATTCCACATTCGATCGTATATTCTCGAAGCAAAGTCTGGCGATTTCCAGTCTTCCTCTTCGGATGCGAGGCGCTCATCATTGATGACATGCACCCACCCTTGGCCGAGGTAATATCCAATTCCAACTGCAAAGTGAGACCTGGTATCGTTGTTGGCGTAGAGTATGACAATGAGATCATTTGTAACGGATGAAAGTGCGACAGTATCGCCTGTGAACTCGCGCGGGAAGGTGCCGCAGCGGGTGAACCCACGGTATGAGGCATTCTTGTCGTCCAGGAGAAACTCACAGCGCATTTCATTTTGATGATGGGATAGATAGAGTGTCCTGAACTCTGGATACGTCCTGAGAATTTTTGTAGTGCCAAAAGTCCTGTCAAAGCTGGTCCCAGGGGATATCAAGTCGATTGTGACGAGACGCGAACCATGGCTACATGCCAATGTGGCCCTGAAAAGAGACGGGGAGTCGCTAGAGGGGATGACGGGCAGCCATACTTGGATGCCCGCGTTGCTGACAGTAAATGTGCGAAACTGCCGGGAGTGCGCAGCGTCACGCAACGCCGCGAGTTTGTGCCGATGTGTCTCTGCGTCGTTTCTGAGGCCGTTGAGTTCAAGTTTGTTCTCAATGTAATTCTTTAATAGTCTGTGGAAATCGTCGGGTTCCATCTTCTTGATAGAGACACAATCCCGAAAGTCGCTCGGATCCTCTGCCAGGACACTGCCCGGCCGTGGCTTCCATGGGTCCCATGCGAATATGCTGTGATCGCCCGATATGCGGATGATTTCCAGCTGAAGTCTGTGGAATACCTTTTTGCCCTCGCCGTACAGCATGGGCATGTTCACTCCAAACAGCCCCATCAAAGAATACGCCCGATCTTCCAAGCGCGATGTCTGCCGGTCGGCAGCCCACGACATGATTTGTGCGACGCTGAGACATTTCGCAGTCAGACCATCCCTTAAAACTTCCAAAGGAATGCCTGTTATCCTCTCCAATGTCGGTGCAAGGTGCCGTTTATTGCCAATGGGCACCCAGTCTTTGTTGAAGAATTCAACTCGCTTCGGTGCGATGAGTTCCTGTAGCGTCCAGCCCCGTACAAACCACTCCGGCCAACCGTGAGAGTTGCCAAATTCATGCTCGCTGTTATTTTGTTCGATAGGGAAGGCTGACTCGTGGACGTCATTGAGGTACGCATAGCAGACCTGTGCGTTTCGATACCACCGATACATTGAATTAATAGCCTCCGAGAGTTCCGAACTGCTCCGCTTATCGATGCAGCAGGTATCGATCCACAACCACTTGTAGCCATCCTTCATAGCTTGCTGGCAGCTCTTGATGATCTTTTGATAGCCGTAGCGCTTCCTGACTTCGTCCCTCTTCCATTCCTCCATCTTCGTGAGTCCGGTCATCTCTTTGTAAGTGACCTCGACCCCCCAGCGGTGTGATAGTATGGCATAATGTGTGGCCTCGTCATCAAGCTCCTTAAGGACCTCAGGATCAGATTCGGCCTGCTGGATATCCTTTTCCCGGTCGAGCACAACTTCTACGTTCAAAAGCTTCATCTTCCTGACGAGTCAATGCAAAGTTCAATACGTCGACGATCACAAGTCGATCAGACATACTCTCGAGGTGTGTGAGCCCAGCAAGCGATACTCCACACGGCGAGCCTTGAACGTATGAAATTGGAAGACTGACAGGCTGGTCGCTGGTCATAGGCCCTAGGTAAGGTAGAAGGTCGGACTTGAGCGCCAGTTTCGACGGGGAACGCGTTGACGGCCGTGCGGAAAAAGTATTCTGCAACTACATACATAAACGCGACCGATGTCGAGCGCTGAGTCTTGGCATATTAAATTGTCGTTCATCGCTTAGTAACCAAGTAGTTTTTCCTTCTTGTGCTATCATCTTGCAGGCATGACAACTGGATCCGTAGTACTGAGTGGCTATGTGACAAGCCAGGATCTATTACAAAAGTCATGGGCGCGAAGAGGGCCGCAGTCATACAATTCAATCATCATGGGACACTGCATATCCAGGATCTCACTCGGTTGACGTATGAGCTCTACCATAGACTTATGTAGTGACAGGGGATCAATTCCATAGAGAAGGAGCCTACAGTCGGGAGCCGCTTAGATATGGGCTGCAGTAGAGTTGCATAGCGTAGACACGCTCAGACTATGCAGGATATAAGTGCTTTCTCTTGACCGGCTTTTCCCTTTCTCCGAAATAGTGAGTACGCGCTGAGAGTGGTCTCATGGCCAAGAGTCTTGATCGGAAGCATCACCTACATGTGGAGCAATGGAACAAGAATGGTCGCTGTGGAGTCACGGAGTCGGTGGAGAGCGCGAGCGTGCCTGAGGAGATGGACTACTGGCATATTAAGTACTTGTTCTAAGATCGGGGGGTATTTGAAGTCATAGCAACAGGAATTGCACGCGTCGAGGGAGATTTAATTTGACCAGTACGTTATGATGCGCGTCCGATACGGCGGAATCATTGCGAAACGGGCGGGGAACAACTATCTTCAGAAAGCCTGATTGCTCACCTATATAATTTTCGAGCGCGACAGTGAATTGCGCGCTGGTGTTGGACTTTATTTTTCATGTAAGTCACTGCCTGACAGTTGACTGTCATCGGTCACCTCGCACTGATCACTTTGGTCTAGCGAGTGGAGACTTATCGTACTGGTCTTCCTCCAGCAGGTTTAGTCACTGCCTGCCTGCCATGATCGCGCGCGAGGCACCATTGATACACTACTCAGTTGGTGGACATTACCGTAACTTTATGCAGGGACCGGCGACTAAACATAAAGCGTAACAGACTTTATGTATGTTCAGGACATTCCAGGGCGGTATCTGTGGGGCTTTGTCCTCTCCGCAGCACTAATACATATAGTCGCACCTAATCCCCCTCACGGTTCACACCAGGCTTCGCAACGGGGATGCCTTTGGTCACTAACCTCATCGACGACAAGTCCCCGCTCATCCAATACGATTCTACCTGGTTGCCTGGAACGAGTGCTGACGATCAACTTGAAGACCAGTATGTAAAACGCGATTCTTGCTGTACCCTGTTCAAACGATGTGCTCGTTTTTCTTTTTCCTTTGCAGGTACTACCACGGGACGTTCACTACCAACAATGTAACAAACGGACAAGTGACTTTTACCTTCAACGGTACAGGAATTTGGTGGTATAGCGCTCGAAGGAATAATCATGGCACTTTCGTGGTTCAAGTCGACGACAATACGTATGGACCCTATGACGGGTACTCGGTCGAAGAGCAGTTCATGGTCCCCATCTTCAACATCACCGATTTGAATCAAGGAACACATAAACTTACTTTGACGAACACGGGGTCGGGAACGACTCTCTACGTTGGTGCCGATTTGGTGAGCGAACTGTGTTTTTTTTGTTCATTTCGTATGTAAGAATCTCATGTGCTGTTGTAGATCGTATGGCAATCAAACGTTGGAAATGAAGACGACCAATTGATCACAGAGACAATTGACGACTCGGACCCGCGGTTCCAATACCAGGAGTCGCTGTGGGATTCACCTAGTGATGTCAACTTGTACAGCAATGGCACAGGCCAGTAGGTGCATCTAACTAGCCGATACGAGCTTCTGAATTCACTGACAATAAACGTCAAGCTATACGGAAGAACAAACCAGCGCAACCTTGACTTTCACAGTGCGTTGCACCACTGCATCCATCTAGCCATAAGGTTTGACTCGAGTATGTCCTCTCAGGGCATGTTAGCTCCGCCGTTGCCATGCATAACTCAAGTCTCACAGCGATTATTACCCCTTAGGAGATATGGTTACGTTGTTCGGTAAGACCGGGACTTCGAATGGACCCTACACCGTTCAGCTAGATGGTGGGCAGACCAACACGTACAATGCTACGGCCAATCTTCCATACTACGGAATCACGCTTTTCCATGCGGATAACCTTGGCTCTGGTCAACACAAGCTAACCATCACGAATGCCCCTAGTACAAGCGGACAAGGACTGGGCATTGATTATGCGTTGGTATCGAACCTATCGAGGTGAGCGTCGGCTGTACTTTCTCGCTCTGATTCCGACGCTGACATTTCTTGTCAAGTACTAGTGTCTCTGTTGGCTTAACTTCAAGGTAAGATTAATTGCTCTCGGCGATCGCTCTTTACTTACTAATTCCATGGTCGACACAGCGCTAATTCGAAGTATGCATTCCAATCTACTTAATACCAGTCACTGATCGTGGTCTTTTTTTGGTCAGACAACTGAGTGCTGGAGCCATCGCAGGCATCACCGTACCCGCGGCTATGGCTGCATTGAGTTTTCTCCTCGCGTTTTACTTCTACAGGAGGTGGAAGGCTGCGGAAGCGATCCACAATCAACTGCATAGCATCCACGTCAGCCAGCAGACACAAGAAGGAGCTGTAGGTTTCACCACGTCACTAGATCCCCGAGGTCATCAAAGTTCTGGGAATGCCTATCAGAGGGCACCCGGTGATGGTTCGGAAGGCGTGTCTCATCCTTCTCAAGTGGAACGTGTTCCATTATCGAGCCAACCTCTGGTACGCGTAATCTCAGGGATGTATGTAATCCTGGTAGAGTGACATATTGTCTACAGGGAGGATCTCGCCAGCAGTCTTTTGATCACCCACACCTGGAGGGGGCAGGTGCCCACGGTCAGATCATGAACAGTCCACGGCCTACTTCACTGGCTACGACCGAGCTTCCAAATTATTCACAGGCGATGAGGGCGGGTAGAAGATGACAATTATTGGCGATCCCTTTCTGAGGTGGGCTCGCGGTGCTAGGACAGATGGTACAAAATACTCTTTCTCCGTGATTCGTATGCTACTAGATGTAGGGATTTGGATGTAATACTCGGTGGACATTTTACATCAATGTGGATTTTGGTAGAAAAGGGGTCTTACTTGTAAGAAGCAACGGAACGCGGCCCCGGACTGAGGACGGAAGACACGTAACAGCAAGCTGGTAATGCCGACTCCCTCACTTGGCTGTGTCGGTACACGTCTGAGCTTGGGGTGGTGTACGTGTCCCCACGTGACCGTGAGAATAATCTATGGTGTCGACGTGTCACTCTCTTTGGACTCTGCTGGATAAAAAGGGCTGCCTCGAAGGGTGTGTGGACACAAGCTAAACACTCTTTCTTTTCCTCTCACCACTACCACCAGCGATGATGGCCCTGCATCACCGCCGTCCTTCACGCGCAAGATCGCGCCATCTGCTATCGTCCTTGTCTTTGTTCTTTGTCGCTCTCGTCGCGCTCCTTTGCTTCTGCTCTCCCGTAGCAGCTCAAGACTCGGCGAAAAAGAGCGAGTATGGAACCGTCATTGGTATTGGTACGTGTGTTCTTTCTACGTCCCTGTCGATGCAATGCTCATGCTCGGATTGACAGACTTGGGTACAACGTATGTTTTTTTTTTTTCGTTAACAGACCGTGCCATAGACTGACGTCTCACGGAAATGTAAAGGTATTCATGTGTTGGGTAAGTATATTTCCACCCGTAGAATGGCGTCCTTGTTTCTCACTCCCTCTCAAGTGTACAGCGCGGCGGTCGTGTGGAAATTATCGCCAACGATCAGGGTCACCGGATAACCCCCTCATGGGTAAGCTTCACGGACGAAGAACGACTGTGAGTATTTCGATATTACATACATCTGCTCGTCCCACTAAGAGTTGTGCAATTTCAGTGTTGGCGATAGTGCCAAGAATGCTTTTCACTCGAATCCTCAAAACACCGTATTCGATGCTAAGCGTCTCATCGGTCGTAAAATGGACGAAAACGAAGTGAAACGTGATATGAAGCACTGGCCGTTTACCGTCGCAGACAAAGGCGGGAAACCATCTATTCAGGTTTCTTACAAGGGCGAGATGCGTGATTTTGTGAGTAGTCGCATCGTGCTTTAGGTGTTTGACTTAACTGACCTGAGTTTCGTAGACTCCCGAGGAAATCAGCGCAATGGTGCTCACCAAGATGAAGGAGACTGCTGAAGCTTACCTCGGTGAGAAGGTTACGCATGCAGTCGTCACTGTCCCCGCATGTAAGCCCTATTTTTTAAATTCCCCGTGATGTTAATGACTAACACGCCCCAGACTTCAATGATGCACAGCGCCAGGCAACCAAAGATGCCGGCACCATCGCGGGTCTTCAAGTCCTTCGCATCATCAACGAGCCCACCGCTGCTGCGATTGCATACGGCCTCAACAAGAAGGGTGGCGAGTCTCAAATCATTGTTTATGACCTTGGTGGTGGTACTTTCGACGTGTCCCTTCTCTCCATCGACGACGGCGTTTTCGAGGTTCTGGCGACCGCAGGTGACACCCACCTCGGTGGTGAGGACTTCGACAACCGGGTTATCGACTACCTCGTTAAGCAATACAAGAAGAAGACCGGAACGGATGTTTCGACCAACATGCGCGCCATGGGCAAACTGAAGCGTGAGGTCGAGAAGGCTAAGCGCACTCTCTCCAGCCAACAGTCGACTCGCATCGAAATCGAATCGTTCGAGGATGGCAATGATTTCTCGGAGACCCTTACCCGTGCTAAGTTCGAGGAGCTTAACATGGACTTGTTCCGCAAGACCATGAAGCCAGTCGAACAGGTTCTCAAGGATGCCAACGTCAAGAAGGAAGACATCGATGAGGTACACTTTCATCAGTCGTTTTTTACGGGTTGACCAATTCATTTTCAACAGGTTGTCCTTGTTGGGGGTTCGACTCGTATTCCCAAGGTCCAGCAGATGCTCAAGGATTACTTTGGAAAGGAGCCTTCCAAGGGAATCAACCCTGACGAGGCCGTCGCGTACGGTGCCGCTGTTCAAGGTGGTATCCTTTCTGGCGAACAAGGAACGGAAGACGTTGTACTCGTCGACGTCTGCCCTCTCACCCTCGGCATCGAGACTACCGGTGGCGTCTTCACCAAACTCATCCCTCGTAACACCGTCATCCCCACCCGGAAGAGTCAAATCTTCTCTACCGCCGCTGATAACCAGCCTACTGTTCTCATTCAGGTGTTTGAGGGTGAGCGTGCCCTTACGAAGGATAACAACTTGCTTGGCAAGTTCGAGCTCTCTGGTATTCCTCCTGCTCCTCGCGGCGTCCCTCAGATCGAGGTCACCTTCGAAATTGACGCCAACGGTATCATGAAGGTCTCCGCTGCCGACAAGGGAACGTACGTGCTATTGGTATTTGTCATTTTTATTCCACTCTAATGACACATTTAGTGGTAAACTGGAGTCTATTACGATCACGAACGAGAAGGGTCGTCTCTCGAAGGAAGAGATCGAGCGCATGGTACGCGAGGCCGAAGAGTTCGCTTCGGAGGACGATGCCAACCGCAAGCGCATCGAGGCTCTCAACTCTCTTTCATCCTTCGTCTATGGTCTCAAGTCTCAACTCGGCGACCAGTCCGGACTGGGTGGTAAGCTGAGCGACGACGACAAAAAGACAATTCTTGCCTCCATTAAGGAGGCCACCGATTGGATCGAGGAGAACGGTGAGGCGGCGACCACAGATGATTTTGAGGAGAAGTTGGCAGAGATTCAGTCTGTTGTGAGCCCGATCACGAGCAAGTTGTATGCTGATGGCGCGGGTGCGGGTGGATCTGCTGGAGCACCTGAGGATGAGGACGAGCCTTACTTCGGCCACGACGAGTTGTAGATGAGTTTTAGCATAACTTCCTTTTTATTATTATACACATTTGGAAGCACAAGCGGAGATGTCCTTTCCAACTTGCAAACTGATTGCGACGACCATGGTTATGCATAAGTACGAAGTACAGATTAATTTTAGTGGCTCATGCTCCAATCGCCTTGTTTTTTTTTTTGGTTGACTTCGTATTTGGGTTTGAGGTGGCACGGTTAAACAGGTTCTTATGTAAGTGCTTCATCTCTGACAATCTAGGATATGGTATGAATCCAATCATTACAAGACCACGATGGCTTGCGTGTATGCAGCTTGATATAGTTTGTGAGTCACAGAAATCTATAACGAGATCTCAGTCGAGTGCGCGAGCGGCAAACGTCTATATTTGCATTACCTATAACAAGATCTAAGGTAACGACGTGAGCGCGAAGTACACGAACACGGAACAAGACACTATACCCACCTCAGTCAAGTGCGCGAGCGGCAAACGTCTGAGGTGGTGTTACTACAGTAGCGAGTTAAGTACGCTATACGAAACAAAAGGGGTGAGACACGGGTGTTGAACCCGGTGTTGAAACTACAAGCACGGTCATAGCGCAAGTCCTTGTACCGTTAATTTATACGTATGAAACATTTGAAGACAATAAAACAAAAGTTACCGCGCTGTATTGTCAGCGCTCGAGAACGACTAAGTATTGTGGTCTTGTAGACCCGTAAACGGGAAGTGTTTCCCACGGTAAGGAAAAGTAGCGTCAATTAATGAACGAAGACTACGAGCGACTTGCCAAATTTAACAGTGAGTTCGCATTTTGCAAAAGTAAAGTGGGGTCCGTGTGCTTTGCACTAATTATCCTTCATCGTAGACTCGCTCTTGCGCAGTGAGGACCGTCTTGCTACAAGGCACCTTCGTGCCAATGGGTACACTCCATGTTATATTGTTTGCGCAGTCAATCCACCCTCAACACGAATTGCATTCAGCAAAGGGCTCGGCGAAAGGCTGGTCAGACATACAGGTGGGGCTCTTCGTGTAGATGATGCATACTTTTCACGCCAACTGCCCCAACTGCTTGCGGTTATCCTCCTGCGAACTCTGCATCTACTTGCACGGATGACCACGATATTGGCCCCCAGTGTGACACGACCATCTGTCGCAAATTTATTTGGTCCATTGTCACGTGCCCCCATTGTAAGCAGCGTGTAATGGACCACTTGCCATTATAATGGTCAGGTTTGGCTAGATTATAGCAAATATGTGATATTTTATCTAAGATATAGTGCAAATGTGTAAAATATTATGTACAAATACCCATTTTTGGCAATCTTTCAATGACACATGGGTGGCATTGGCATGGCTTATAACGGAAGTGTGAACAGCCACCCTTAACATGTATTATAAGGTTCTTATCACGTGCCCAAGAAATTTGCGACAATTTCCTCCCGTGATGCGTCCACAAATATGTGGCCTCTCCCTCTGATATCACATCAGGGAAATACAGACCTTGTTGTCGAAGCTACTATTGTTACGATCATCTCGAAAGCTTCTGTACACACCGTTTCCGGAGGTTGATAAATCAATCATACGTTTCGTGGTACTCTCTTCCCCAGGGTCGCAGATACTTTTCAGTACATATCAATACGGAACTCCTCGAGCGGAACAGAATGCTGAATGAAAGCAATGTGCATATGCATAGGCATCATTGAAGACCAGGTCCCTATCTCTGCACGGTTTGTGCTTCGCAGATACGTATCATGAATTTCATGCCTTTTCCTGTCAAGCCTTTGCTTCGCTCCACAAATTCCATCGCCGTGCGACATGCTGCTCTTTTCCTTAAGCAAAGTGTGCAGGAAGACCGGCCTAGAATGGGAAAGAGCAATCTGTACATCCACTACTACATCCATAGACGGTACTACAGGCGAGGCGCTTGCAACCACCCCTTGGACGATTCCATTTGCGTGTCGACTACATCAGTCGTACTGACATCGCCACGTCGTCCATGAGTTGAATATACCCGGATGAAGTTGACAACATACCAATATGTATCCATATTCGCTAGATAGGGAGGAGGCGTGAAAGCTTGTACTCGGGGCGCTACCTCGGGTATCAATAGTGGGGATGTCCTTGTTCCTATCTGACCACTTGGCTTGCTCTGCAGCACGGGCAGCAAGCAACAGTTGATGTTTCGATGTGCCTGCTCCTGCATCAAGCATGACCCTGGAACAATACATATTTGACAGTTCATATCGACACCAGATATCAGATGACGTCACGTTGCCTACCTCTGAAAGTGAGCTTGATTGTCGTCTGGTTCTGCATACTTTCGCGACGTCATAATTTGGTAGATTTCATATAAAGCCTGTTGACCACTGTTATGATGACGTTCGGATGCCTGATACCGCTTACCGCGATATTTCCTTCTCTCTGAATATAACCTACAACCTGGACAGCGTCAAATGACATCTACGGAGACGAGAGTCGCCTTACCATGGGTAACAATTGGTCCACTTCTGCACAGATCCCACACCAACAAAGCCACAGGATCTATCAATGAATGGACCATGCTGAGTATCAAAAGGAGTGACAAGTGGATGTTGTCCTTGCCCTTCCCGTGATATCCTCTTCCAGTGCTCGTTGTTCGTCCTCATCCCCTGTCGCATCAAGTTTTGCCTTAAGCCCCTCTATCTCTTGAACCTTGGAATGGATGTCGAGTTGCCTACATATGGCATTGAGAACATGCACTACTGAACGTTAATAGGCGCAGTGCTTACCGGTCGTAATTAATGTGGCTCGTTCGATCTACTAGTTCGGAGCGAGAAGCGCTGGGATGTAATAGATTGTGGGGAAAAGGCATTCAGGGTAACAGGTGTACTTACGAATGCTCATCCTCAAGGTATGCGTTGGAAAACGTGATGCTGATGTGCTCGTGTAGCTTTTTTATGACCGGAATTAGCACCCGCTCTTTAGTGCCGATCGCAACACGTACACCAGCACTCAAAGTTTGCGATATGAACTTCAACTCATGTTCCATTTTTTGCTTTTCATCACCATACAGACGCGGCGCTTCATCCCGCGCGTGAAGAGTTCTGCACCGTCTTTGCAACAGAGGTAATACAGCTCTAAGACGGGGATCTCGTGCACCATTGGATTTCCAGCTGCGCCGGAACGGGTTACGTGTCATCGCCCAACTGGATTTCAATGGAGATGCTTGCAAACCCTCTGGTACTGCGATGTAAGTGTGCGGACCAACGTACTTGTCGGAAATGACGAACCTTCCATGGTGCCTACAGAAACCTCGCTGAAGAGATCGGTTTCTGCAATAGAAGCAAGCCTTTTGAAGAAACTTATCTCGCCGGTCTACACTCATTGGAGGTTGTGAGCAGGACAAGACAATAAAAATATGAATGCTTACGAAATTCCTCAGATACTCGAGACCGAATATGTCTGAGAAGAACTTGATCGCTTCCTTCGTCTGTTTGTTCTGTTGCCATCATGAGGGAATACTTGTGTGTTTCATATAGTCGTCCGACGCACCGCAGAGTTGTGATAGGCCTCAGTTCCTGTAGGTCGATGCTGCAGATAATTGGTGAGCACGGAAACCCCGAGCGTGATTAGGGAAGATACCATATTCACTAAAGTGTAAAAGTGCTCCCTACATCCCGAAACATAACATCACTAACACTACACAAAGTGATTCCATGGCTTACCGAATACGTTTGAATCGACCCCTTCTCTGCACACAAGGCAGTTCTCTTCGCCAGACTTGTGGGCTGGCAACGGCGCATAGCGGAGTCAAAACCCCTGGCTTTGCGGAGTGGTTACTCCTATTCGATGCTAGGTCTGAGACCCAAGGACAAAGTGTGAGTAGGGTACAATCATTTGCAGAAGACTTACCGTCTTCTGAATCCCTTCGTTCTCCGTCATTACCAGCTTGATAGAAATCTGAGCATTGTACAACCGCTATCACCAAATGTTTGCCCGCAGCACGGGTAGACAAGGCTTTCAGTAGTAGCAAAAGAGGTCTATTGGCAGGAAGCCAGAGGGCCTTTGGTTGGCGCAGCGCCAGGTATTTGTGTTCGGTATAATACGCCACAGCAAGATCATTCCGACTCTCCAGACGATGCAATAGCTTTTCATAGCCAGATACGTGGGAGACCACAGGGCAATAAGCTGAGTCCACGGGGTTGATGCCAAGGGTCCCCATATCCTCAAATATATTGCCGGTGCGTGTGAGAATGCCATTGGAATAGTCACCATAATCCCCCAGCTATGGTTACATCAAGGCTCGACACAAATATAAGTTGCATGGCAGGCTCACCGCGATCCCTCGACCAGAACACTCATCAAGCTGGACTCGCCACCCGTCCAATTTCAGTTGATATGAATGACAAACTGTGTTCATAAGCCCCGGCATAGCAAGGCCACCCCAGGCATTCTATGGTAATACGAACGGTGAGATACGCATTCCCATAGGCGACAAAATACCAACAGATGTAGTTGTCCATTTACTCAGCCCATCACAGCATCCTGGACATTGCTCGACGTCGACCATGACCTTGAAATTGTCCATCTCCCACCTACCCCAGACTACACGCGCCGCCCATAATGATCGAGGAAGGTGGGCATGCTTGATGAAGTGGTCATTGCGGTGGTTATTGCCATGTGCTCGTTCGGGCATGTTCCGGGCAATTTCTGCACGCACATTCCACATTCGAGAATACATTCTCCAGGCAAATTCTGACCAAGGTGTCCAGCTGTCCCCTTGGGTTGCAGAACATTCGTCATAGACAACATGCACCCATCCTTGGCCTAGGTGGTATCCGAGACCAACTGCAAAGCGAGATCTAGCATCGTCATTGGCATAGACTATAATGATGAGAGCATCTGTGAGGGATGAAATTCTGAGAGTGTCGCCTGTGAACTCGCGCGGGAAGGTGCCGCAGCGGATGAATCCATGATACGAGGCGTTCGCGTCATCAAGTGTAAACTCACGACGCATCTCGTTGGCGTCTTGATGATGATTAAGATGGAGTGTCTTGAATTCTGGAGAGGCCGTGAGCATGTCTGAAAAGTCAATTGCACTCCTGTCAAAGCTAGATCCAGAAGACACCAAATCGATGGTGACCAGCCCACCCCAGCCATAAATACATGCTAATATAGTCCTGAAATGAGATGGAGAGTCGCGAGAGGGGATGACGGGCAGCCACACTTGGATACCCGCATTGCTAACAGTGAACGTCTGAAACTGCTGGGAGTGCACAGCGTCACGCAATGCCGCGAGCTTCCTTCGACGTGCCCGTCTGTTGCTTCCGAAGACGTCGATGTATCGTGGGTCGCCTAAATCATTTTCTTTGATGTACTGGAATATTAGTTTGTCAACATATTCGCGGGGTTCCAACTTTCTGATGCGCCCGCAGCCCCGGAAGTCGCGTGGATCCTCTGCAAGGACACTGCCTGGCCGTGGTGTTGGTGAATACCATGCGAATATGCTGTGATCGTTAGATACACGAATGATTTCCAACTGAAGCCTCTGAAATGCTTTCTCGCCCTCGCCATACAACATTGGCATGTTCACCCCGAACAACCCCATAAGAGAATACGCCCGGTCTTCCACACGCGTCGTTTTCCGGTCGGCGGCCCAGGACATAATCTGTGCGACGCTGAGGCGCTTCGCGGCCAGGCCATCCCTCAAAACTTCGCATGGAATTCCCGTGATGTTCTGCAACGTGGGTGCAAAACGTTGTTTGCTACCGATCTGCGCCCAGTCTTTGTTAAAGAATGCCACTTGCTTCGGTGCGATGAGCTCTTGTAGTGTCCAGCCTCGCATGAACCACTCCGGCCAACCGTTGGACTCGCCAAACTTGTTGTTGTTTCGTTCGGTGGGGAAGACAGATGCGTCGACATCATTGAGGTGAGCATAGCACACCTGTGCATTTCGGTACCACCGACACATCGAATTAATGGCTTCCGACAGTTCCGAACTGCTCCGCTTGTCGATGCAGCAGGTATCGACCCACAACCACTTGTAGCCGTCCTTCGTGACTTGCTCGCAACTCTTGATGATCTTCTGGTAGCCGTAGCGCTGCCTGATTTCTTCCCTCTGCTGTTCCTCCATCTCCATCAACCCAATCATCTCTTCATAACTAACCTCGGCTCCCCAGCGATGCGATAGTATGGCATAGCTTGTGGTGTTGTCATCAAGTTCCTTCATGATGTCAGGTTTGTGTCCTGCTTGTTGAATCCCTTTGTCTCTATCGAGCACAGCTTCTACATTCAATAGCTTCATCTTCCTCAAAAGTGAATGCAAGGTTGAGCGCCTCGTGAACTGATTGTAGGTCATGACACGTACTGTCTAGGTATCTCAGGATGAGATATTGTTTTAGATGATTAACCGTAGCACAAAGACAAACAGGGTGATGTCTGGTGATGAGGGAACAATTGTCTTCCGTCGAGTCTTTTGGTTCGCTTAGGGGAGACTACTTCAAGGCGATACTTGGAAGTCATCGCCAGTCTCAAAGCATCCATGGCTGTGCGGAAAAAGTATTCTTTATAGCGGGAACAAAAATTGTGCAAATGTGTTCCCGCAATCCACAAAGAACCTGAGACGTGAATGTAGATTACGGATACTCGGCGCGAGGACGACACGGCCGTATACTGCACAAAGGAGTGCTCCTTCAACTGATGATGATGATCTGTTGTTCGGTGAACACTCCAGAGGTTTAACCATGAAATCTACTAGTGCTAAAGTAACAAATCGGTATAACGAATATCCTATTTAGTTTCGACCTCCACGTCGCGGGTCTTCTCCGCATCCTTTGCTGAGGCAGTGCTGGCCGCAAGGAACGCACCCCCACTATCGTAGGGCGTACCTGTCGGAGAAGGTGCATCGTCTGCGGAGATAAGATTCTCGACGTGCGTCTCTCGTGCGGGGAACGCGACGGAGGTGACGTAGTACACTACAGACGCGACGACAAACTGTGGTTTACAAGGGGTACGCAGTCAGCGAAAACGATTAACAGCGCGAAGTGGCCACGGGGAATTGGGAAATGGGAGACTATAAGTGAAAGAAACTTACCCCGTACATCCACGCAATATCGAACAAGTGAGTCGCGTTTCCTATTCGAGCAGCTGGATTGATAGAATTGATCAAGCCAGGCATCGTCGGGCCCACGGTGACAAGTATAGCGAGGACGGCGCGCCAGTTCTGGGGTAGAGGGGTCAGATGTTGTCCGCAAGAGTGAGTATCCGGAAGGGAAACTCACGAATCCATGGGTGTAGCGATATCTGCCGTTGGGGTTGTACATGGCAGGAACGTCGACCTTACCTTTGTGGACGAACCAGAACTGATGCGCGTATAGCACACGAAGAAACGCGATCAATCGTGGGGGTTACCAAAATGATGAGACATGCCCGTCCAAGAGGAAAAACGTACATCTGTGATCATAATTCCCGCAAAAGGACCAAGGAAGATCGTGTACCCATTCATAAAGCTCAAAAATCCCTGTGCACTGTGCGACAAAAAAAAGTGGTGCAGGGGAGATCGGTTCCATTTTCCTTGGGCAAAGCGGGTCCCAGATGATCTTACCTGGCCAAGATTTCCCATGGACAAAGTGCCCATCCGCCGATGAAGGCACAGATAACCTGACCACGCCGGATATTGATGTACTTTCATGTGCATCCTCCTATGTAAGTATCCTTGCAACACGACATGTGCATCGCTGCAGACGCACCAACCTTGGGCAACAACACCGTCATATCATTCCCAGCACTTAAAGAGTTGGCGCTGATATTCGTTCCGATAGTAGCGATTACGAACACCAGAGAAGCAAAAAAGGCGGCAGCACGGTTGTCCCACCGATCGATGAGTAGAAGTGGGTCCCAAAGGACTTCTCCGTAGAGCTGGATACCGGCACTCGTGACGGCAATGCCTGCGAAGCTGCAGAGGGTGAATACGATGGGTATGACCAGAGGCTGTACGAATTGGCTGGAGGCACATGAAAATGGGTTACTTCTTTAGGAGTGTGAGTCGGATCAAAAATGCTTACGCCTGCTCGTTCCTGGCGTAGCGCTGGATATTTGTTCCCAGGCATCAGAGGACTCACGGACACAAAACTAC
>NW_026261005.1:0-32422 GCF_024613125.1 Pisolithus orientalis | reverse complement strand
AGGGAACATTTAGGAAATATAGGTAATCCATTTGCAGATCCTAATCATCCCTTTGATGTACCGCGCATCCACCTCAACAACTGAATTCCGCCATAACATTACTGACACAACATTCGCAATGTAGGGAACACTTTTATACCTTGGCGAATCTGGTACCTGTTCCTATCGACTAGGCTGCGAGCATCCGGTATATCTAACTAGTTCTATCACCCACAGCGTCACCTTACAGCAACCAACGCTTCTCATGACTATGCGGTGAGTTGAACAACAGCGTGAAACTCGCCAGCACAACCTCATGCTGGTGACGACAGCAGAACAGACAGACAATGAAGGGAGTGATTGACTTCTCGACCATGTTCAGTTTAGAGTATCTGAAAAATTATGTGCGTACTCATTGTTCTGCTACCTCAGGTTATTTATACTGTCGAAATGCAGGTTGGCGAGATAACGTTCTTCGAGAGGCTCCCTTCGACAATGGAAACTCAGCTAGACAACCAAGCTTCTGTAGGCATGGCGGGAGGTCAGTGCATCACTCGATGTGTGTTTATCGGCAGGGCTAAGTACTACAGTATGGGAAATAGATTATCGGCGTACCCACTACAGCCATCATTCGTCGGCCGGGCGAAGACATGGAAAAGCAGGCTTCAACCCAACACAGGGCAGACCCGACGTCATGAAGTAATGGTGCCTCGTTTGCTCGAGATATGCAAAGATCTTGTTGGACCACCAGTTGACAAATCTACGTTTCGAAACACATTGCGTGAGGTGGGGCTCATGTCACAAACTCTTAGTGTTGGGGTAAATGTTGTTATCTGCCAAATGGAGCTGAGGCTAATTCTAGTCACAAAAGCTGCTCGAGCACATCTATAATACCCTCTTTGATGCATCCGAGAGCGAGCCGTGAGTGCTTATTTCGCCTCATATTTTTTCTGCATCCTACTGTTCTTTGTGTACTGGTTCCAGAAGAACAGGCCAAGTAATCCGTGAGCCTTACGATAGGGTTGGTCCCACCTTTTGAGATTCAATAGCACGGATCCTGACACTGTAGGCAGGCTAATGTTCTCCGTACAGTGCAAGGGATAGCAGTGCTCCAAGAAAAACTCCAGGAAACAGTGGACGAGGATGAACAACGAGCACTGGAGGAGGATATAACGGGAAAGGCAAGGATCATACCTCTAAGTTGTAACATGGTTGAAGCTGATTGTTCGTTTCCTATAGATCTTGTGGTTCTATTGGCGCGGAATCCGCTCAGAAGTAGACGAAATATCAGCAAATGTAAGGTAACACCCGTGCCCGCCCGTGTCATTTAACATTGTTCAGGTCGTAAATAACAAACGGGAATCAAATTCTGAGATATTATCGCACAGGTCAACTCGCCGGGGGTTGCCCAAGATTGCAGAGATTATCAAGAGAACCCCAGGCATCGACCTGGACGATGATATGGCTCACCTACAGCGGCAAGCGATGTCACTTAACTTACGCCGTTCATGTCAGCAATACTTCCATAGCAGAAGTACAAGTTGACATGAAAGCATCGTCCAGTCTTCTCAGCGCTGAAAAACTCCAAATCTTGTATCCCCCTCACTCTCGTTTTTCTCCATCTCTGGTTTGCCAAGTTAAAAGGTGACGATTCGATCGGCAGGTAGGTTCAATAGGGGCAACGGGGGCTAAGCGCACTCCCGGAGTTCCAATGAGTGGTATGGTTGAGAAGAGTCACAATATCTTCCTACTACTTAGTCATGAATGTAGTCTCGTAGAGTCGTAACCAGACGAGTGCATGGTCGCTGCCGCATGTTACATGCATTGCAAAAGGGAGATTCCAAAGCCAATTGAGTTGAAGACCAAAAGCATTGGAAGACCTTACCTACATAGTGCTTGTACTCTATCGCGCGCAACGATGAAGATAGACATGTTAAAAGATCACCTGGGGAGTGTGTTTATTGCAGTTATCGGGACTCGTTTCCGAAGCCGCTCACCTCGTTGTCGGTCTGGTGATCCGTGCCACCGGGCACCCTCAACCCAAGGCTTCCAAATTCCTGCAGAAATGCGGGTATTGGAAAGACGGAACAAGCAACGTTAAGCCGTCGTACGGAACAAAAACTAGCATGAAAGGGCGTCTGAATATGTTCTCTCGGCGTGCTCCTGATAGCGACTGAGACTGGAATCCATAGGGCAGGGCTGAAACGCTAACTTCCCATGTACGTACTCACACCTTCGGTCAGCCTTTCAGCCGGGAGCGTAGATTTCGCATATGTTCAAGCGGCGGTAGCATCCCGGGCACGGTGATCGGGGTTTCAACACCATCCTTGGAGTCAGTGGTGGAACCAAGATAGTTGTATTCCAGTGGTACATCGATCATGGCAGGTGATGCGTCGCTATCGATGCCTGGAGGACCTACACCGTACATCATGATGGCGAAGACACAGCCACAACGTGACCAACACAGGAGAGCCTACCGCTGCTGGCGGGAGCTTGGGTAGGAACGAGGAAGTGCCCTTGTACGAAGAAAGTGAAGATGGGGAGGAGAAGATCACTGTCGAAGTGGACGAATATGGTCACCTGGATGGTGTTGTTGCAACAAGTTCCGTCATCGAGTCCTTTGAAGAAAACCATGACGGAGACGAGGCTGAGGACGACTCTCGCCTGTTCAGGCTCCTTGATCGATTTTGCACGCACACGACTCGTGCCTGGACAAGGACCTGACACAGGCGTTCCGCTTGGTATAGCCATGCTCGTCCGACTCATTCGCGAGCAGCGGGGTGCTATTCAAGTGTTGGTTGATGAAGGTGTAGACGCGAAGAAGCCTTCGATACGTCGTTGCTATGGTCACCTGCATTCAGCGGATGCGGACTTGGCCTGTACTTTATACCCCGTGGAAGGATTCTCCAAAGAAAGTGGCGTGTTAGCCATCGCACTGACAAAAACAAAACCAGCATACGGCGATCGATGTATGTACTCAACCTGACAAAATTCAAACACTAAACTGGGAATATACGATCAGTCAGCATAGAACTGTCCTTAGCGAGCTAGTCCTGGGCACTGTCGTCTACTCCGCTAGTAAACTAGTAAGTGAAACTCAAAAAATAAATGTGCAGGCAGGTTTGCCCGTGGAGTGTGGGTCTTGAGTTCGTGAACGGGGAGAGGACAGGAGCGATTTCAGTCAATATGACAATGTGGTAGTCATGAGATTGTGGATTTGCTACACAGTATAAGCTTCCACGACCGGTGTTGTTGAGATGAGGATATCACTGCAAAGTAGCGTGCATAGCTTACGTCCACTTTGTGCTTTCGTCAATACACCTTCGAGGAGTTTCGAGGACCTAGGTGGTGAGTTGGAAGCATAAGGTCAAAAGGACCGAACGGCGGGAAAAAAAGGGGGAGAACGTCAGCGATATCTCACGTCACCGGTGATAGAATTAAAGAGGACGAGAAAACACGATATTTACCCCTTGCCTATCCTTGGCTCTTTGCTCGCCTCACCACACCTCACCCGGCTCTCCCGATCTCGTATCGTCTCGTTCACCTCGTCTAACTTTTGTTCCACACACGCCAGCGCATTCCCCTGTCGACTCTCATTCCTTATGGTCTGTGAGAACAGACCATGTCAGTCGTAGTACCGAAGACAGGTCGGGCATTGGTGCGGGTGGGTCTATATATTGCAGAACTTGTTGGGTGCGAAGAGGATACCGAGTTAGACATTGCACTACGAATCGTTTTTCCACGGGAAGGTAACTGGATAAATCGAGCTACCTAGCTGACAGGTCTTCCCGGAGGTGCTACGGAGGACGGACGATTAGGAAGAGGTAGACCAGCAAGAAATAAATGACTGAACCTGCAGTCGAGCGCACGACTCGAGTCATGATTGGCATCCCCAAGCGATTGCAACGCTTTCCCGGCATTGGCTTGGTTGGCCAGTAGTCTTATGATCAGTTCGTCAACGTGTTCGCCCTTGTTATCTGGCAACACAACAAATTAGATGCACTCGCATATGAGGTATGCATGTTTCTAACAAGTTTCCTCCGTGGTCTACACAGAGTCAGAATTCTCGCTGTCGCGTTTCCAGAGCAGACAGGAATGCCTGGAAGATGTGGGGTGAGCCGGGAGTCAGTCATATCCAGAAGAACGCACTGCGTTCGAAAGAAGATATCTTCGATATTGGGAAATATGACCGACGTCGAGTCTTCTCCAAGCGTGTCCACCAGACGCGAGTAAAAGAGCTCTCAACATCGAAGTCGACGATTCAGGTAGAATCTCATTGGGTCCAGACTCACCTCCACAATAAGTTGGAGATCTTACACGTGATCCGCCTCCGTTGAGATGAATTCGAATATCGCTTCCTGTTGTTTCCATTCTACTGCTGGTATCTCTCGGAACGCAGTCCGGTCGACCAGGCTCGCCCCATGTCGGCATCCCAGATGGATAGGTCAAGTAGGCCAGGTCAATTACGATATGTAATCTCCTTACTCTCGTTTCGCTTCATCTCTCTGCTTTTCCAAGTCGGAAGGTGGGAGCGATTCATATGTAGGTTCAATAGGAGCAATGGGGCTAAGCATGTTCCTGGAGTCTCCACATGTGTGGTATGATCGAAAGAGTCACCATAACTTCTTTCTACTTAGTTGTGGACGTAGTCTCGCAGAGACGTCACCGACATGAAATATGGGTCCTTCGTGGCTGTCGCGTGTTACAAAGGGAGATTCCGAAGCCGCGAGAGGAGAGACCTCGCTTACATAGTGGGGACACGTGGGGTTACTCCGGGCCATTGAACAAGAGCATGATTGTAACTGCGACGATGAAAAGACTGCCTGGGTAGAGTGGCAGTTATCGGGACTCGTCTTGGGAGCTGCTGACTTCGTCACTCTGGACCACTGGTGTCCGTGCTGCCGAGCACGCTCACCCTGAGGATTTCCAAAATCCTGCAAGAAGGCAGGTTTTTGAAAGATGGCACAAGCAACGTCAAGCCACTGCATGGAGCATGAAGGAGTGTCTGAATATGTTCTTTTGGTTTGTTTCTGACAGCGACTGAAATTGGAACTCATAGGGCCAGGGCTGAAGCGCTCGCTAACTTCCCATGCACATACTCACGGGTGCACACCTTCGGTCAGTCTGCAACCCGGCGGGAAAGCGAGTGGCTGCATAATTGGCGCCCAAACTTGTGACCTGCAACGATCGTATATCACGTCGTTTCAAGTACTCTGTTCCCAGACACGTAAGGTTCGTAATCTTGGGAACCACCTTGTGGTCTTGGGCATTCAGGCGATACGTGTGGAGGTCTGTGGGCGTTGGTGCAGCCTCAAGTTTTTGCCGTTTACCCATTAGGAAGATGCGGTTACTAGACGTGAAGGCTTTTCTCGACTGGGAAAGGGGCATCCAGCAAGCTGGACTCAAATCCAAGGTCTTGGAACAACTTAATGACAAGACTACGAAATATGTGATACTTTCACATCGCTGGGGAACGGAGGTTGATTACGATGAGATGACTAGACTCATGAAGATGAACGAGCAAGACAAGGACGAGATCAGGCAGCGTGACGGGTACCAGAAGATTATCAAGAGCTGCGAACAGGCCATGAAGGATGGTTACATGTGGTTATGGATTGATACGTGTTGCATTGACAAGCGAAGCAGCACGGAACTCTCAGAGGCGATCAATTCAATGTATCGATGGTACCGCAACTCGCAAATGTGCTACGTGTACCTCAATGACGTCGATGACTCGGTCTTTCCTACTAAACAAGACTCGAGCAAGTTCGGCCTGTACAACGGTTGGCCCGAGTGGTTCTCACGAGGCTGGACACTCCAGGAGCTCATTGCTCCTGGGGAAGTCGAATTTTTCAACAGGAACTGGGTATCCATTGGCACCAAACAGGAGTTGGCATCCACCTTAGAGGACATTACACGTATTCCGCAGAAGGTCTTGAGGGACGAACGGGTATTGAGGAGTACCTACTCTCCGGAGCGTCCTCTTGTCGCTCACATCCTGTCTTGGGCTGCCGACCGGAAGACGACGCGAGAGGAAGATAGAGCGTATTCACTGATGGGTTTATTTGGTGTAAACATGCCCATGCTGTATGGAGAGCGCTCGAAAGCATTTCAGCGTCTACAGCTGGAAATCATCCGCGTATCCAGTGATCACAGCATATTTGCATGGAATCCAAAGGGTCGATTTGACCCGCTTGGCGGTGTTCTAGCAGACGATCCGAGCTGCTTCCGGGGTTGTCACAACATCAAGAATGTGGAACCCAAAGTGTTCTTCAAAGAACTAGAGGCATACGTGCGCCACGATACATTCGACGTGGCTGTAGACTGGCGCATACTTGATCTGTTACGTTGGGGTGCAGAGTCCCCCCAACTTTTCAGATTTGATGTCACCAATCTGGGCATCCAAGTATTCTGGCCTGTTATAGTTGATCCCGACGACCCTCGTTATATCGAAGCCATATTGCCATGTCGTGACCGTTATGGAAACTTGATCACCATCAACATGGAATCCCATGGACTTGGCTACTGGAGGTCTCGGCATCCCGCTACACGGTTTCCGCACGCACACCCAATGTTTACCCCAGTTTATCTTGATTGTTCTCAAGACGATGATGAGAACTTCCACGATCTTAGGCTCCATGACAAGCGTGCCTCATGGCACGGCTTCACCCGCCGTAGCGCCTTTCCGCTTGAAGTAGCAGGCGATACTATCACATTCTCATCAGGAAACACTCTCGTTGTCTTAGTCTACGCCAACAATGATGCCAGATCTCGCTTTGCAGTCGGACTTGGATACTACCTCGGTAATATATGGGCACGCGTTGTCTGTGATGAATGCCCTGCGGAGCAAGAGGTCTGGTCATTGTGGGCAGACTTTGCTGAGAAAGTATATGACATGCTGTGGAATACACCCATCGACAAGTCCGACTTTCCCAGCAATTTCGTCACCATTAAGGATGCTCACCTTCCCCGGTCCAATTGGGATGCCAGGATTGTCTATGGTGGCGACTACATGGACTACACCAGTATGATGATTGACATCGAGCTATGCCCCGGCAGCGGTACTGGACCACGTCAATGCACCTCTGTCAGTACCTTCTCTCACATGCACTTTTATTCGAATCTAACCACTCAGATAACCATAGATAGCCGACGCACTATGGCTGCCGTGGGCATCAAGTAGATTTGGTCTGCATGAGCTGGAATTAGGTGGCCAATCTGTGCGGCTTGACAAGTGTTCTGGTCAAGAGATTGTGGTGAGTCGTAACGCATATCTCATGGGCTCGTGGCGAGCCTGACATAAACAGCTGGGTGATTATGGCGACTCCTCTACTTGTCACGATTTCAGACGTTGCGGCAACATATTCGAAGATATGCAGCAACATGGTATCGATCCCATGACTTCAATTTATCGTCCAGTCGTCTCTCGCGTATCCAGCTGTAAACTTGTGCCACGTCGAGTGCAGACTCAGCATGATGCTGTAACGTTATCCAATAGGAACTACAATCTGGCGCTGTATCAACCAAAGGGCGTCTCGCTTCCGAAAAACGAAGAATTCGAGCTGCTGCTGAAAGCCTGGTCTACCCGTCTTTCAGGCAAATGTCTTGTCACAACAGTTATTCAATGCTCAGAATTCTGCCACCTTGATCATGAGGGAAGACGGATAGAGGTAGGAGATGGTAGGTTTACTCAATGGATGGTTCTTACTTCTGCTTTGACCTTGTGTGTCTGGCTCAGTATCGAAGGGTGATAATCGGCTCGCAGACCCAGATATCTTCACCACTCTGTGCGTCATTGGAAGACCACTAGCTTGGCATAGAGAACCAGCTTGTACACGGAGAAGGGAGCAGCTCAGTATCATCAGGTGATCCTTTCGCTCAGATCACGTTGCGTAATGTCACTGATCATACCATGTTCGGAACATAGGGAGCACTTTTACGCTTTAACGAATCTGGTATCTACTCCTGTCAGTCAGACGGGGAGCTTTCGGTTTATCTAACTAATCCTATTATCTGCAGCATGACTCTGCAGGAACTGAGTCCGCGGTACGTCGAACAGCTGCATACAGCCAACAAGCGCACCCTCATTATGACAGCAGCATAGACAGATGGTGAACGGGGTGGTCGACCTCTCGGCCATGTTCGGTCTAGAGTACCTGAAAAATTATGTATGGGTTGATTGCTTTATCCTCAGCCTGCTGACATTATCGAAATGTAGGTTGGCGAGATAACCTTCTTCGAAAGGCTCCCTTCGACTGTTGGCGAGATAACCTCCTTCATAAGGCTCCCTTCAACTGTGGAAACTCAGCTATGCATCGAGGCTCCTGTAGGCACGGTGGGAGGTCAGCACGTCATACGAAGTGTGTTCACTGCAGACTTACATTACAGCATAGGAAATGATTTACTAACCTACCCATGGTATCCGTCACTGGTCGGTCTGGTGGTGACACGGAATCCATTCAGATACTGACTTGAGACATGGCAGAACCCATACTGTGAAGGTGCGGTACCTCTTTTCCTCAACAAGTGCGAAGCTCTTGGCCGCCGATCGCCTACCGAGAAACGAAAGACGCAGCGTGAGGTGGAGTCTATTTCGCAAACCCTTGGTGTTGGGGTACGTGCTACTGTTTAACCTAAAGGACTTGGGACTGATTCTAGTCACGAAAAGCTGCTCGAATGCATTCGTACCACCCTCCTCGACGCAGCTGAGGGTGAGCAGTAAGTACTTATTTCTCTTCGTATGCTTTCTGCATTCTGGCATTCTTTTTGTATTCTCATTCCAGGAGATCAGATCAAGCAGACCACAGTGATTACGATACGGTTGGTTCCATCCTTTGATGCTCGGTAACCCAGCTCCTGGACATCATAGTCAGGGCAATGTTCATTCCACGGTACTAGAGCTGCATGCGCTCCAAGTGAAACTCGAAGCAACAGAAGACGAAGATGAACAGCGAGCGCTGGAGGAGGATATAACTGGAAAGGTAAGTTTGTCCTTCAGATCATGACTTCTTGAAGCTGACTGTTCGTTCATTACAGATTCTGTGGTTCTATTGGTGTGGAATTCGTTCAGAAGTGAACCAACTACTACCAAAGGCAAGCGAACTCTTGTCCCCGTGAATGTTACTTCACTTAGTTCAGGTCGTGAGATACATTCGGATGGCACAGTCTCGCAATGGCCGTCCCTGTACCTTGGGTTTCCGGTCGATTGTAGAAATTATTGAGGGACCCCGACGCATGGACCTGGACGACGATGTAGCTCACTTGCAGCGGTAAGCGAGGTACTGTGTCGATATGAATTGCTGAATATACATCGTTCGTTCTAGGATTATGTTTGATGCGGGTGCAGGCATATCGAGGTACGACTTATGGCTTGCTGTCCGGGCTGCAGAACATGCTAGATTGTCAAGAATTCTGGGCACCCAAGAGAGTGCTTCGAGTGCAAGCCTCGAAGTGTCAATTGTGCAGGAAACACTAGACACCGGAAGTGAAACACTTTGATAAGGATCATGACGTTGCTGACAGGGTCACGTAGTCAGCATACAACCTCTCATGCAATACCAAGCGAGGTCATCATATCTTTTTTTATGCTGACATTGCTGAGCACTCGAAACTCTAACTGTAATCTCTTCTCCTCCATCTTATACGATCCTTCGTGGTGTCATCTTCACACGTATGATCTCGATAGCTTATTAATAGGGATTGTCCGTGTTAAATTCAGAAGACATATATCATCCCAGAAGTTCTATCTCGTTCTGTTCCGCCACGTCCACTATCGTAGCTGGGAACCTAAGGCTGCCAGGTGTAAAGACTTGTGCGTTGTCTGCTGCGCATATGTAAGTTGTACTCAATGGCACTGCCTACTTCTCGTAGTTGCAATATATGCAAGCACTCCTGTTAGACTACGTCTTTCTCTAGCCATACATGGCCTCCTGTGACATGACGCACTGGGGTTATCTCTCGTGAAACTACTTCTGCCCGCTCTTTCCCACCGTACTCGTTTCGGATCCGTCACGCTGTGACGGGGTCCTGACTCAGCCGTGACCGCACCGTCTGTTTTACTTCTCTACTCGTGTTTGTACTTGTAGCGTCCAGGAGCGCCCGTTTTGGTATATCATATATTACTTAAGCACTAGACAAAATGTGCCCGAGGTCTCATTCCTAATACGCTGTCATATTAGCACATATGCAACCATCCTTGATTGTGAGGTCTGGAAGGTCCGCTTGGAAGGGTGAGTGCATGGGAGTGACATTCCGTCCTTTATTCAAGTTTTTCTACTTCCCCCAGGTCCGTACTTCGTCGCTTTTCCAAACTTGAAGCAGGCCTTGGAGGACCACGTTCCGATAAGAACGCAGGAACGTTCGTGCACCATCCTTCCTAATTTCGTCGGGTGAGGGCAGACGTCATTTTGAGAGGGTCATGCTGAATGTTGGCCGGGTACAGAATTCGTTTCATGGTCCATAATGGTAAAGACTACATTCCTGTCACTGTCACCCAGGACATGGTGGGTCATAAACTGGGTGAGTTTGCTCATACGAAGAAGCGGTTCGTCTATCGGTATGTGATTCCCTGCCATACTTCACCTTGACAAAAATTGACGTCGGGTACAGCATGACGAAGAACAGATGATCCCTCTTATCTATGGAGCTGGAATTTACTTGCGGTTGTGGTAGCAAGACGTAGGGTATTCAGCCGTACGTAGTGTAATGTTTTCGTGGAATAGCATCGCCGTAGTGGCGGGTAGATCCGAAAGCGGAAGAAGGTCCTGAGCGTGAAACTGGGGGGACGACGACGACGCCTCATAGCATTATTATTATCAGCCATCTCACAACCACACCCAACTCATACCGCGTTGCCGCTCCTGCGGACGACGTCGACGATCGTATTACGACGGCTAATCACCACCAGGGCTCCACATCTGCCTCGTTGCCAGCAGCTTTGCCTTTTCCTCGCCACTAGCTCATACCCGACGACGACAGTTCCCTCAATTCTTGCTCTTATTTCAACTATCGATAATGGCCTTCAGTCAAATCACTGCAACCAATCTAACTCCTTCCAGACCCGCTCCCCAGGCACCTGTACGACGAACAACCGATACCACGCCTTCTTATAATCATACCTTACAGAACACTGGTTACAGTGCCACCTTCTCATCCGGCTCCTCTTATTCTCCAGACTATACTGGTATCGGGGGCTCCCCTCTTCGGCATCCAGACAGCACTCTCTGTTCCAATGTGATTCGGTACGGGATGGTCAGCTTGAAGGAGGAGGGCTTCGCCAGCTTCATGTTTCTGAGAAAATGGCTCCTGCTCAGGGAAGAGACGTTATCGATACATAAAAACGAGGTGAGCGATGTCTACAGGATATCTCTGTGTTCAGCTGCGCCCTCGGGCGAGTACCAACTGATCGGCTATCGTCCTAGTCTGCACCTCAGCAGAGCGTAATCCCACTCAAGGATATCACGAACATCGAACGAGTCGACTTGAAGCCGTACTGTCTACTGCTCGAAACAAAAGATAAACGGTACCATCTGTCTCTTAAGAACGACGAAGAGCTTTACGGTTGGCAAGACGATATCTATTCTCGCTCTCCATTGATGGGCGTGAGCAACCCAACCAACTTCGTACACAAAGTACACGTTGGCTTTGATCCAATCACCGGGGCCTTTACCGTGCGTTACGACAGTTTTGTTGTCCGAAGATTCAATTGACGGAACTCTCCGGAACAGGGTATGCCTGAGCAATGGAGCAAACTGCTCACGAAATCCGCTATCACTCGAGAGGACTACGCAAAGGATCCCCAGGCTGTCCTCGATGTGCTTGAGTTCTATACTGACCACCAGAAGCGTGAGCTGGAAGAAATGGGCATGGGCATGCCTCCCGTCACGCGCTCCCTATCGGGTAATTCAGTCGGCACACTCTCACCGTACACCGCGGATGGCCCCTCCGCACCCCCACGGTTTAACGCCGGCACCGGCCTTGGCGGGACTACCCTTGCGAAACTGGACACTCGGCCTCCCGCAATGAAACGCCAGGACTCCGCGCCGGCGGAAATGAGTGCCCCTCCGGCCCCCTCCCAGAATGGCTTCGCTTCCACCGCACTTGCTGCCGCTAGGGCCGCGGAGCTCGTGAACAGCTCCCATACCCAACACACGAGCTCGTTGTCATCAAGTCAGGGAGGCAGTGCACGTCCGCCAATCCCAGCGATACTCCAGGGATCAAACCCCTTACAAGCTACGCGCCCCGCACCCCCTCGCCCACTTCTGACAGCTACGCGCCCCGCACCAGCCGCACCGAAGCCAGTGGTGCCCGCTCACACGCCCTCCTCAGTGGACTTACGTGCACGGGCCCAGGCTCGCAATGTCCCTGAGCAGGGTGCACCAAAGCCTTCTTTGGACAAAGCGCCAACTGTCGACGCTCTCGCCCAAAAAGAGCGCGAGCAGAGAGAGCAACGAAGGCGCGAGGAACGGGAGAGGGAAAGAGAGAAAGAACGGGAGCGGGAGAAGGAGAAGGAGCGAGAACGCGAGAGACAGCTAAAGGAACAAGGCGATGGACAACAGCAAAGACCTGCTTTACCACCTGCCAAAACTTCACCGGCTGGTTCTCAGCCCGCCACACACCCCGCCGCCGGGCCTGCAGGTGCAACTGTTGGCCCGCCACCCGTGAAACCACTGCAACCCATTAAGAAGAAGGATGTTCTCACACCTGAGGTCACTGTCACTGCCACAGAAGGCGAGGACCCCGCCGTCGCGGAGGCTGCGCGGAAGCTGAATGAGAAGCCCAAGGAGAAGGAGAAGCGCATAAGCACGATGACAGAAGCCCAGATTATGGAGAAACTCCGGTCCGTCGTTTCGGAGGACGACCCGAAGACACTGTACAGTAAGATCAAGAAAGTCGGACAAGGGTAAGTCGTGGCTACATCTCTGGTCCAGCGATTGTTCACCGTTCTTCAACAGGGCATCTGGTCATGTCTACGTTGCCAAAACACTGGCAAACGGCAAGAAAGTCGCTATCAAGGAAATGGATCTCTCTCACCAGCCACGGAAGGAACTTATCGTAAACGAGATTCTCGTCATGAAGGAGTCGCAACACCCCAATATTGTCAACTTCCTCGATGCTTACCTTGTCAAGAATACGGAACTTTGGGTTGTTATGGAGTTCATGGAAGGAGGTGCCCTCACTGATGTCATAGAAAACAACACGCTAGAAGAAGATCAGATCTCGAGTATATGCTTGGAGGTAAAGCTGGTTCTGGTACAATGCAATATCCACCCTAACCCCCTCGTACAGACTTGCCAGGGCCTGTGTCATCTACACAGTCAATCCATCATTCACCGCGATATTAAATCCGATAACGTATTGCTGGATGCCCAGGGTCGGGTCAAGATCAGTATGCATTTGAAGTCTTTTTCATAACGGTGGCTGATGTAATATCGATCTTCAGCCGACTTCGGTTTTTGCGCCAAGCTCACCGACCAAAAGTCTAAACGTGCTACCATGGTGGGCACCCCTTACTGGATGGCACCCGAAGTTGTCAAACAGAAAGAGTACGGTGCTAAAGTTGACATTTGGTCGCTTGGTATTATGGCCATCGAGATGATTGAAAACGAACCGCCATATCTGGACGAAGAGCCGTTGAAGGCGCTCTACTTGATCGCTACAAACGGGACGCCGACGCTCAAAAAGCCGGAAGCATTAAGCAAAGAACTGAAGAGCTTCCTTAGTGTGTGTCTTTGCGTCGACGTACGGAGCCGGGCCAATTCGAGCGAGTTGTTAAATGTCAGTCGTTTGCTTGTGATCATCGGTAGAACTCCCTGGTCCTGATACGTTATCTGCTGTAGCACGAGTTTATGAAGAAGGCCTGCGCACCGTCCGGTCTAGCGTCTCTGTTACGATTCAAGACAAAGCCGCAAGCAGCATCGTGATAGGTTACCCCTCTCTCGATTCGATTGATTCGATTCTCTTGCAATGTAATCTATTTTCTCCCCTGACCTGACCCATGTGGTATCCTTTTTTCTTTCTCCTTGTAATACACCCTTATCTTCCGCACGCTGGGCAGCACTGCAACGAACTGGTTTCCTCTAGCCGATACATAACTACCACGCCCGTCCGTCTTCCCTGTTTGTCAGGACAGTCTATGGATGTTGGATGTGACTACGATACTGGTTCCCGTTTTTCGCAACCCACCTCCGCACATCTTTTCTTTTCTTTTTGGTTTTTTCAATCATTCATGTTGATATTTCTCCTTAGTTGCCTAGCAATGAAATTGTTGTAATAACCTTGAGATTTACATAAAGGCCGCCATATATAAGTGGCGAGCTAGAACATAGAATTTTGAATGAGAACAAGCCCTGAATTCAATTGATCATGAGAGATTCGTATGATAGAAACTCAAACAAGTACCTACATAAACACATTTGTACAGACGGAAAGACGTGTTACGATAAAAGTGGGCCATAACGACATACACCAAAAGAGACCATAAGTTTCTTGCATACATATGAGTAACTACATACACGATAATGTGAAAGGCATGGATGGAATCAACATGGACTTTCAGATATAGACCCATAATTGACGTGCAGAAAGGATAAGGAGACATCGTGCCGGTCGTGGTCAGAGAAGTTTCTATGGATGAATGGATGCATATGATGTTGAATGCTGAGGGCGAAAAAAAATGGGGTTGTATAAAGAAACAAGTGGAAAAGGTTCGTTCAGAACCTTCCAGCGGCCAAGATGCGGTAGAGAGTGTTGGCTTCCTCGAACCTAGCGTTACGCAGTGTAAAATGGATCATTTCGGTGGTGTCCGCGTCCGACGTCGTGTCCACGACAGACAGCCGGATGAGAGATGCGTAAAAGCGGCAGAACTAAACATCGAAATCAGAATGTTTCCGAGCCAAGGTCAGGTTGGTGTCGTATGGTCTCACATTTTGAACACCCTTCGCGAACCGATCATCGCTGATGAGTCCTTCGCGCTCTTCGCGTTCGGCATTTTCGAGCCATTTTATACTCTCGTGGATGAAACGACCGAGTACTTCCGTATAGATTACGTCAGCGACGGTCGTCTTCCCACCAGTAGAGGAGTCAATCAAGATCGTCGTATCCTGCAGAAGTCGGACCAGCAGGTCAAAGGAAGGCAAAGTGGGAGGAAGTTGCTTTAAAGCGTCTATGTATGCAGAAGGGCCATGAGGCTGGGCATTAAGCGGGTTGGATGTCAGCAATGCCAAAACAAGTTGATAGGCTATGTTAGGATTATGAGCGACAATAGGAGGCAGGTCCATGGATGTGATCACAGGGGGTGACGTCAAACTGGGTATCAAGGGGGTCAGGATCTGCAGGTACGGATTATGAATTATAATTTGCACGTGTATTGATGGCGTGAAAAAGGTTACCCTTTGTTCCGTGAGGGTAAGTGTCCGATCACGAGCAGCTAAAAGTAGCTTCATTCCGTGGGCAATGCGTTCATTCTGTTCGTCTTCCTCAGGAGAGACATGTAACTCGGCGTTTACGGTCAATGATTGGCCCGCAGAAGAGCCCTTAAGATCAAGAATCCGGGCTTCTTGGGTGGTACCCTGTTGGGGAAGATCGGAAATACCCCTGGAGAAAATCAAATGTCGCCACCCGGATATGACTAGTACTACATACGCTTCAGTTAGATTTGAGTCCAAAGAGCTTTCCTCTTCCAAAAAGAGATTGGACGCTCTAAGTTCAGGAAGCAGCGGAGACCTGGTCAACGTGCTAGGAGAATAAGGTCCGATCTGATGGTTGGTCAGCGCCTTCCAGAATGGTAACGTAGCAAGAATATCAATACATCATTTCCATCGCCTTTCAAGATTTTCCAAAGGACCCAAACCAATTGTTCATTCTCACTAAAACCACCCTCGGTGGCAACTTGGGTAGCGTGACCTCTCTCCTTGACGAACGTGGCATACAGAGCGGACTTGAAAGGGTTGAGTGAAATCGGGTAAGGAGCGTACATAGAATACAAAATAAACGAGACCAAAATCCGTTGAGCGAGCTGCGAACGAAGCGGGGAGGTAGATATATCAAGAAGCGAACCACAAGCGAGAACATGGCTTTACCTCGACGGAAGAATTGAGAAGGGGAAGTAATGCATCGAGGGCCAGCTGAAACCGAGCAGTTGGCTGGACAAGTTGCGAGAATGCCTGGGCCGCAGTCGAGCATGGAAGGGTGTACGCCCGAACGAGGAGATGTGCGACCGACGCACGGACAGGATCCCCTGAGTTGATCTGACTCGGAAAGGTGGGTGATAAGATATTACTTGTGGCAGAAGACTTTGGGAAGAACCGTGAGCCAGCCATCGCTGGCGTGACTGGAACACCCCTGCCAGAAGTTGCTGTCGTAGTCGTTGTCAGCGATGGCGACGGCGACGAGGAATTCGTCCAACTCATCGTCCATAACCTCTCCCAGCACACCTTCCAAGAACAGACAGCCGTTTGTTGGTGTTTGTTTGGATACTCCAAGCGGGCCGCGCGGCAGACGCAACCAATCCCACTGCCTACAAGCCATCATTGATTTTCACACTATAGTTGTGCATTATTAACGGAGCCAGCCACCAGCGTCTGAGTGGGTAAGGTTAACGTCCCAGATTAAATCCACTCCAATGACCCCCATCGCACAGAATATCAGTGTCAGGGCACTCAGTCAGGGTGGCAAGGTCAGGGGTTTCAGCTTCTACCGACTACACAATGCCTCACAGCATCCCTAGTACCTCATCTATTACATGGTTACTGTCGCCGCTATCGCTATCGTCGTTGTGATTTTTCTGCTTATACTATGGAGGTAAGCAAACGACCACCATCACCCCGGCCACCTCTCATTAACCCTTCGAAACTAGATTCTATATCCTCCGCAGAATTAATCGTTCTTCTCCTAGTCTCATCCCTCCTCTCCGGAATTCCGGTTCCCAATCATGGGAACGAACTCGTGGCTCCTCCTACCAACCATACAGAGTTCCCATGGTCCCCCCGATCGATGACGCACACCGTCCGAACCGCCAGGTCCGAGCCGCTGATACAGATGCCGGTGGACGCCGACTCAGTTCCCTAGGAGCCTCTGGCCCAAATAGAAAGGACGAACTTCCAGCTTACGACAAGTCTGGAGGTCCACCAAGATATCTACAACCCTTGTACCAGGGGTCCCAGGAACTACCGTATAATATGCCACCACTGCATACCGTTCCAGAGGGTGGTGCAGATAACTCTCAGAACAGAGGTATGCTTGCTTGTTTTCTACTTCGTTGATGCACGTGTACAACAACATGTTCACACAATGCATTAGACCGTGACGTACTGAAGTCACCTCCACCGGCGTATCTTGACCCACGCAGTTGAGACATCTGGCTAAGTTGTTCTGTTACATACTATCAGGTTTCTTGTTTTTTGTTTCTTCAGTTTGTACCACGTAATCACATCTGTCAATTACTGTCGACAGTCGTATCATCTACATGTCTTACTTTGGATGTTGTATGCCAGCTCGTGTATTAAATTTTGTGCAGAACACAAAACTGACGATGGACAGGCCGTCTCTATTTACCTCAAGTGGAGATGCGCTGCGGTGCCAGGGACAACAGGAGCCGCTGCACAGTGTCCGCAGTCGACTGACTTGGTGACATAGCTCACAGCCACCCAAGTTGATAGACTCGTCAGTACCTGAGAGCCCGCTCCATATGAACGCCTCTGACTGTCTAAGACTCTGCGTTGTTCCGACAGAACTCTCACTGAACCCTTCGGTAAAGAACATTCGGCGAGCGGCGGATGCTAATTGAAGCAGACTGGATAGTCAACAAGTACCCTCATTAATGAACACGGACAGTAATGGGGCAGTGCCTACTGTGTTTTTAGCTGAACCACAGGAGCGTGATATGTAAGGAAACCGAAGCCCACTGTTGCCGTTTCCGAAGTGTCCAGGCAATGGCAATGCTACTTCTATAGATCGTAAGTGTTGCTAAGAGGTGCACCGTACCTAAGTTTTGGGTGACGCATTAATGATACTCACATATCTTTTTTCCCGTGGCAAGAACGAAAACAATTGGAGGCCAATGGAAGGCTGGATTCGATGGCCACCAGCCCAGATGCTACGTTGCAGATTGGATACGGTTACATGGTGCCTACATATCCAATCTGCAGCATGTCTGGTAGGGCAGTTTGCTGTGAAAAAGAGCAGAAGGGACCTGCTTACGCACCTCCACTTTGGTTCCCCTACACCGGTTTGCAGCATGGCACGCCGGCATACCAACCGCAAGGGAGCCAGATTGCTACACCAAATGGCAGTAGTACTGGCATCTACGGCTGTACATACACCGGTCATCTGGACCTAGGTAAGCCGCATGACAACTACATGAACTCGCCCAACTACAGATACTCAAAGAACATATACATTTACCCGGGAAAACCCGGCCCTCCTGTGGTCATTGGTCCACCGGCACCGACCGTAAGGAGAACCTACTTAAGAACATGCTCAACTTCCTTGCGCCCAATTCCAAGGTCAGACTACCCCATGGCTCCCGTCCAGCGACGACTTCGTGCCTCTAGGGCCTTAGCAATGAACATGGCCAGTAAAGTCAAACATGAAACCAGGGGATTTGGAGCTGATGATAACATGTCAACAGCCAGCTGTTGTTGGGGCCTGGCCTTGGATCGTTGGTGGATTAGCCCTAGTATTCGTGCTTTTTGCAGTGCTTTGGTATGTCTTTGGACCACAGCTCCGTGCGCAACTCTAACTAGCTGTGGTGCAGTTGTATAGTTCGGAGGAGACGCAGGTCGGCGACTTACTTTGTTGCGGTGAGCAACGCAAACGCCATGGGAAGTGAATCTGGTGGACCTCGGAATTCATCATACATGCGGCCAACGAGAAATCGTGTGCCTGCTATAGTCGGCAGTCCCGGATCTACTAACTGTATTTCCAACGATCCAATGTGCCAAGGTCATTCCGATGGACCACTGCCCAAGGATGATGCAGTGCCGTCGACACCACCCCCAGCGTATCATAATCCATGATACGGCCATTCCTCCGTGTGGATACTTTGACGAAGCGAAGCTAGGAGGTGCATGCCAAAGGACCGAAGCAGATTTAAATCTTCTGGTTACTTCGCACTCGTAAGTTGTCATTCACCACCCAGCCGGGGTGGATATTTATGATTTACTGTACGCATGTAATGTGGTGTAGTCAATAAGGTAGCTACTCGGATGCTCGCTTCATAATCAGTGCTGTGGCTTTCAGGAGGTAGTCCTCGATACATCCCCCAGGTACTGCAAGTGAACTGCATAAACCTGAAATTAGTAGACAGAACCAAAGCAGAAATGATTAGAAGAGAGATCTTAATTTAATATCACGAGTCGCGATCCACCCGTGAAAGGACCGTTCCGTCAAATTCGGTTCTGCGTGAGGGGATTTACTTAGTGCCATCTGAGCCCATCCATGACATGCAGTACCACATCCTTGTCTGCCTCGCGCTCCATTTCGTATGGGGTTACAATCTCCTTTATTCGGTCTTCCCATTCATGTTCCTGGTTATGCACAGCTGGTACCCAGTGTGCTTTGAAACATTTCCAGTGAGCGGGAAACCACCCCGAGGGCTCCCAATCAATCAATGCCACGACCTTATCGTCTTTCACCATGGCGTTGGGCAGATCAATGTCACCGTGTTTAAATACTAGGGGGTATGATCGCGAGAGTGACCCCACAACGTTTGGTGGAAACTCGGATAGGTCGTGCTGTCGACGAAGGGCCAAGTTCATGTCCGCTTCGTCCGCGTATGACCCGCTGACTCCAGCCTGCTCATCGGCAGGCCAACCCTATGCAAATCTGTCGTCGGAGACAGGCTGACTAGTGACAGAACCGATCAAGGTGCCAACAGGGAGTTTTAGCGCCCTGATTTGCAAGATATAATTATGGAGTTGGACAATGATCCCGAGTCCCGCGCGAGACCGTCGAGGGAAAGCCAGGTCTGTATATCTAGAGACTCTCCAGCAGCCCTTTCCATGAATGTAAAGACGGCATCTGGTATCGCAGAGCCTTGCCCCATTCCAAATCCCCGTAGGCAATACGGGTTTGCTTGATGCAAATATAAGGATCCAAGGTTCCTTCGCAATAAATACATCCGCGTTACCTGTCTGTACATATTAGCAGGAACAGCTTACTTTGCCAGATGTAAGAAACCACAGCGGACGTGGGCCATAGAACCGATTTCTCGAAACATAGTTGGATTCTCCGCTAAAAAGCCAAACGCATGCGACGGTTGGTGGACGTTTCATCCTCGGGAATGAAGACTCGAACGACCAGATGGATGGCAAAATTTGGGCGAAATCATTCCAAAAATATCGCTGCAAGCCAACGATCAATAATCCACTGCCTAATGGCTTGTGCTGGCTCATCCAAGACCCCAAGCAGACCACGTACAAGGGAGATAATTGACCCTAGTGCGTGATAACTTCAATCCACAACAACAGCGATCCTTGGTCCCTGTGTTCAGCTTACCCTTTGCTTGAGGCCAACCGCTCAGCTATTGAATCCATCAGACGTGAAACTTTCACGTACGGGTCCTCAGACGTTCACAGGTGTGTTTGATGTTCCCACGTTGTTGGGAGAGTCTGTTGACAGATATTAGCTGGACGTTTACTACTCCCCGCTACCAGGATGCGACAACGGGCTTCCACCGATCCTTATCTTTCTCTATGGTGGCGGACTAGTTCATGGAGCACGCTCGTCCTCGCCTGCTAACCTCGTACACAACGACCCTTGCGCTTTCTTTGCATCCATTCTGGTCGTGATTCCAGACTATCGTCCCGCTCCTGAGATCACCTTTCCTCGGGGCTCAGAAGATGTGCGCGACACAGTTGAATAGACGATCGGAAGTGTTGCTGAGGGTGACTCAAACCGTGTGTTTCTTCTCGGTCACTCTGCGGGTGGTTTGCACTTGGCCTCTTATTTGCTCCTGCCCTCTCTATTCCTATCTTCTTCTGCATTCGGCTGTGTACGTGGTGTCATACTGATTGGCGTTCCATGCGAGATTTTGTGGTCTCGCCCTCAGTTCTACGCTGTCACGCAAACGTGTTATGAAAGGTTGCGGTAAATCATCCGCTGAGCTTGCTTCGTCGGGCAGATGACTCACACATCCTTTCGCTCCCTCCGACCCGGAATGTCATGGCGGGAAGCGAAACACGTACGATATCGGTTTCAATCCAAACATCTGCTCGGGAATTCAAGAGCAGGGGAAGTACTATCGCAGAATTCATTCTTGAAGGTCATGAGCATTTGAGTCCCATCTTGGCCCTTAGCTCGGGTAGTGGTGAAGATTGGGGTCACAATATTGTGAGATGGATCATCGGGTAACTTGTCTGCACCGTCGTTTTTGTGGGTTTTATAAACTGATACACTACAGAGGCGTGGACAATGAAACATTAGCTACAATGGACCACAAGCACCAGTTGTACCAGTGTTGTACCCCCTTCGCATGGTTTCAGTGGAAGATAACACGTTATGAAACGTTAGGACCCTGCACGCCCAAGAATTGCACTAATCCCTGTGTATTATCAATTATCCCGTGAATTTATCCTCGCTCAACTATTTTGCTGTTCGGTATCGCATTCTATCTTCCGCTTCGCGCAGACAAAGGTGCCACTGGGGGTTTGTAATTAACCAGTCAGAACAAAGCATGCTCGTTGCAAATGTCAATCGTCTGCCTGATCGTGCATAAGTGCGATCACAGCGGCTATGAACTTCTTCCAAAAAATCGTCGGCAGTTCCAAAGGGGTTGAACTTAGGTTGGACTTCATCTTCTCCATCCTCACCATTTCCGCTACCTCGCGCCGCAACACTGTGGTATCGGCATTTTGGCATCACAACTTCCGCTAAGAATGGAATCCATCAAAGGTCAGTTTACAGTGTGAGCAATTTATAGATGGACTACAGATATGCAGTTAATCCTGTAGCAACCTAACACGCATGCGTCGCATGGGTTTGTCCTCAGTCTCATCTACATAGGACTCGCCCAGCCCAGCATGAGAGGTCACTCTTGATTGATCCCCAACTGCGATAATCATGATCCCCATGTACGAGTTGAACCTACCCAGGAAAAGTCAAAGTCTTCCATTGCCACCGTCCAATGTTTGCTGAACAACTGATGTGGAGGGCGCCTTGGAATTTGTACTCGATGCAGCCTCTTGGGGGCCCATAATGGGGTCACCTCCCAAAACTCTTGACCACCTAGCTTTCTCTGCAGCCCGGGCAGCAAGCCATAATTCATGTCTCGATATGCCTGTGCCTGCATCAAGCATGATCCTAGAACAGCGGGTGTTCAGCCCTCATATTAATGCCATAAACCGATGAAGTGGTTTACTTACCGCTGCAAGTGAGCCATATCGTCAACGAGGTTCACACGTGGGACTCGCCTAACAATATCTGCAATCTCATCCACACCCTTTCGATAGAATACCGATAAAAGGCTATTCGAATTCGTCCGAGTATAGTTCACGGCCTGAACGATGTCAAATGACACGTACGGACACGAGCGTTGGCTTACCTTTGCCAATAGTTGGTCCACCTCTGAACGGATTCCACACCAATAGAACCACAGAATCTACAACGAACGAATAATCAACTTCAAGAGACTATAACCTAAAGATATCCTTGCCTTCCCTGTTACGTCCTCCTCCAGCGCTCGCTGTTCATCTTCGTCATCTGCTGCTTGTAGTTTCACTTGGAGCGCATCTATCTCTTGTACCGTGGAACGGACATTAGCCTATCTCCAGCGTGAGGACGTGCGCTACTAAACCTCAAAAAATGGTACCAACGTCGTAAGCAGTGTGGCCTACTTGGCTTATGCCTCTAGAACCAGGACACAAGGAATGCTAGAATGCAGAAAAAATATGTGGAGAGATGACTACTCACTGCCTGTCCTCGGATGCACGGAGGGTAGCACAGATATGTTCAAAAAGCATTTGTGACTTGAATCAGCCTCAGCCTCACGTGGCCGATAGAATCACTTACCCCAACGCCCAGAAATTGTGAAATAGACGTTACTTTGCGCCAAAGTTCTCGCTTTGCGTCGTGATTCAGATTATTCCCTTTGCCAAGAGCTTTCCACTTCTCGACCAAAAGGGGTGTCGCCACTTCATCGCGTGGGTTCCGCTCTGCAACGGAATTCTGCCGCGCCTTAGACCGGAGCCTGCATTTGAAAAGATTCCGTGTCACCACCCAACTTCGGAGGGGTGGTTTTGGTAGCTGCTCTGATAACGACTTTCTATGCTGTCACATAAGTTTTCCGACGAACACGCTTGGCGTGACACGCAACCCCCCGCCGGGCCAGCGGAAGCCTCGCTGCGTAACTGAGTTTCCATTATCGAAGGGAGCCTTTCGAAGAACGTTATCTCGCCAATCTACAATTCGACGATATGAACAAGCTGAAGTATCGAAACAACGAATACGCACGAAATTTTTCAGGTACTCCAAACCGAACACGGCCGGGTAATGGTATATTATCTCGTTTATCATCTGTCTATGCTGCTGTCATCATAAAGATGGGCTTGTGGATCTCATGCAGTTGTCTCACGCACTGCAGACTGGTCACGAGCTTCGGCTCCCGAAAGGTGATGCTACAAATAATAAGATGGGTTAGACAAAATTCAGCGTTCGCAGCCTGGCTGATAGGAGCAAGTACCAGATTTGCTAAGGTGTAAAAATGTTCACTACATTTCGAACATATTATCAGTGACATTACAAAACACCGCAAAGGGATCACCTGATGTTTTTGAGTTGCTGCCTCCTCCGGGCACAAGCCGGTTCCCTATGCCACGCTAGTGGTCTTGAAATGATGCGTAGGGGGGTGAAGGTATCTGGTTCTGCGGACCGACTATCGCCCTGCGATGCTGAGTGTGATATACTCAAGGTCAAAACAAAAGCAAGCACCATCCTTTGGGTAAACTCACCACCTTCCAAGCCCCACCGTCTTCCCTCATCATCCACTTCGTAGAAATCTGAGCATTGTATAACTGTTGTCACGAGACGGTTGCCTGCAAGACGTGCCGACAAGGCTCTCAGCAGCAGCTCGAATGCTTCGTTGTTCGGAAGCGAGAGACTCTTGGGTTGATACAGGGCCAGATTTTTGCCCATGGCGTTGCGTGACACGGCAGCGTCATCCTGAATCTGCATGCGACGCGGCCGACGTTTACAACTGGATACAGAAGAGACGACTGGGCAATAAAGTGAATCCATGGGATCGATACCAAATTCCTGCATATCTTCGAATATGTTCCCGCGACGTTCGAAAACGGGACGTTCGCCACAATAATCGCCCAGCTGTTTTCGTGAGGCTCGCCGCAGGCCCAGGGAGATAAGTTGCGACTCACCGCAATCCCCATCTCCGCAACAGAACGCAAGGACATCCATGCAGGTCGCCCACCCAATTCCAACCCATATGAAAAAATGGGTTGTGATGTCTACGGGAGCCAAAGCTCGTCGGCCAACTAAGGTTATGTGGATGGTTAGGTCCGAATGTATATGCAGGTGTAAGTACCGACAGAGTTATACGCGCGTTGACGTGGCCCAGTGCAACAACCAGGACATTGCTCGATGTCAATCATTACGTCGGTGGAGGAGCCGCCATTGCCGACGTGACTGAAAATCCTTGCATCCCAAATGGACCGCGGAAGGTGAGCTTCCGTAACAGTGTTGCCAATGAAGAGAGAATAGGGCTCTTGAATAGGTGCATTCCACAGGATATCATATGCTTGTTTAGCAAAGTCTGGCCACGATGACCAAAGCTCTTGGTTTGCAGGGCCTTCGTCACACAAAACACCTGTGGATACTTTACCAAAGTAGTATCCAAGTCCAACAGCAAAGCGAAATTTTGTATCGTTATTGGCATAGACCAAGACAATGAAATTGTTTCCTTGGGATGAGAATGTGACAACATCGCCTGCAAGCTCCCACGGGAAGGTGCCACAACGGGTAAAACCATAGTACGAGGTGCGCCCGTCGTGGACCGCAAGATTGTGGTAGCTCTCCTCGGCGTCTTGAGAGCATTCAAGATAAAGCGACGTGAAATGTGGCAGTGTGTTGGGAATATCGCGCGCAGCGCCAAGACACCTGCCAGTAGTAGATCCGTGGGGTTCCAAATCGATGGTGATCAGGTCTCCATAGCAGTCGCGACATGGCAATACGGCCGTGATGTAAGAGCCGGAGTCGCCGTGTTCAATGGGTACAACTGGCAACGATACTTGGATGCCCAGATTGCTGACATCGAATTTGGAAAGTAGAGGGGAGCACACATCGCGAAGCAATGATTCGAATTTGACCCGATTGGCATCCACGCCAAGTCTGTTCTGGCGCAAATATACCTTTAGTTCATTAACGAACCAACGGGGATCCACTTTTTCGATGTCGTGACAGCCCCGGAAGCAGCTCGGGTCATCTGCAAGAACACTTTTATGCAACCCAAACCGTCCCTTGAGGTTCCATGCAAATATGCTGCAATCGCTCGACGCCGTCCGGATGATTTCTAGTTGTAACCGCTGAAATGCTTTCAAACCCTCTCCGTACAGCATTGGCATATTCACGCCAAATAGTCCCATCAGTGAATACGCTCGATCTTCCATTCGTGTCGTTCTCCGGTCAGCGGCCCAAGACATAATCTGAGCGACGCTTGGACGTTCCCAAGACCTCAAAACCTGTTCGCTCCTCAATACTTTCTCCGGAATTCGCGCAATGCCTCCTAAGGTGGATGTCAGATCCTGTTTGTTCCCTATGGGTACCCAGCTTTTGTTGAAAAATTCGAGTTCCCTCGGAGCAATGAGCTCCTGGAGTGTCCAGCCTCGCGAGAACCACTCTGGCCAGCCACTGGACCTGCAAAACTTGCCAAAATCCGGTTCAGTAGGAAAGGCTGAGTCGTCGACATCGTTGAGGTACACGTAGCACATCTGTGAATTGCGGTACCATCGATACATTGAATTGATTGCTTCTGAGAGTTCTGCACTGCTTCGCTTGTCAATGCAACACGTATCGATCCACAACCATGAGTAACCGTCGTTGTTGGCCTGTTCGCAACTCTTGATGATCTTCTGGTAACCGTCGCGCTGCCTAATTTTGTCCCTCTGTCGTGTCCCCATTACCGCGAGACCAGTCATCTCATCGTAAGTGACTTCAGTTCCCCAGCGATGCGAAAGAATGGCATAGCTTGCCCTGTTATCGTCGAGTTCCTTCAAGACCTCGATTTCGGGGTCCACTCTACGGATATCCTTCTCCCGGTCAAGAACGGCTCTTACATCTAATAACCGCATCTTTCAAAGATTCAAAGGGAGAGCTCGAGGCTGGTCCAACAGGCATAGGTCGTCACACGTACTGCCTAGGTGTCCGAGACTACACGATCGTTCCTCAGCCGGTGAGCTTGATGCGTCTGGAGAAGAACGAACGGGGGGCTTGAAAAGGCTTGAGATAACACACCTCGCAGGGTTTAGGGAAAGGCACACGTGTCGAACATGATGCATGAGGATCAGCTCTTGCTTTATGCGGCAGCCGCAGCAGCAGAACTTAAGTACCGTGCACAGCAGTACTGGACGGGGGCACTCAGTGGGAGGCATTCCAACTGTATTCAGGATGACCACGCCGGTCTGTCTCTTACTTTTCCAGATGTAGGAAATCACAGCGGATGTGGGCGATAGGACTCATTGTTCGAAAAATATTTGAATTCTTCGCCAGAGAGTCAGACGCATGCGACGGGTCAGTGAACGTTTCACCGTGGGAATGAAAAGACTCGAACGACCACCGAGTACCAAGTGGATGGCGAAATTTGGGCGAAATCAGTGCGCTCTAGACTGAACTGCAAAAGTTCTGCTGCAAGTCAACATATGATAATCCACCGCCTGTGATGGCTTGTACTGGCGCACCCAGGACCCCAGTGCGGCCGCGTACAAGAGAGATAATTGACCCTAGTGCGTGACACCTCTGATCTCCGTCAACAGGACTCCATGTGTGTCTAGCTTACCCTTTACTTGAGGCCAACCGCTCAACTATAGAGTCTATCAGACGTGTAACTTTCACGTATGGGTCGTCAGATGTTCACAAGGTGTGCTTCATGTTCTGTGTTGCTGGGAGAGTGCGTTGACAGATGCTTAGCTTGACGTTTACTACCCCTCGTTGTCAGGATCTGGCGACGGGCTTCCACCGATCCTTATCTTTTTTTATGGTGGTGGACTAGTTCGTGGAGCACGCTCCTCCCCGCCTTCTAACCTTGTACATAACAACCTTGGTGCCTTCTTTGCGTCCAGAGGCATTCTCGTCGTGATTCCCGACTACCGTTTTGTTCCTGGGATCACCTTTCCTCAGGGCTCAGAAGATGTGCGCGACGCAATTGAATGGACAATCAAAAATGTTGCTGAGGGTGACTCAAACCGTGTGTTTCTTCTCGGTCACTCTGCGGGTGGCTTGCACTTGGCCTCTTATTTGCTCCTACCCTCTCTATTCCTGTCTTCTTCTGCACTCGGTTGTGTACGTGGTGTCATACTGATGGGCGTCCCTTGTGAGATCTCGCCATCTCGTCCTCAATTCTACTCCGTCGCGCAAACGTATTACGGAAATGCCAGAAAGGTTGCGGCCAATTATCCGCTGAGCCTGCTTCGTCGGGCATATGAATCACACATCCTTTCACTCCCTCCGTTCTGGAACGTCATGGCGGGAAGCGAACCACGTGCGATATCGGTTTCGATGCAAACATTTACTCGGGAATTCAAGAGCAGGGGAGGTACTATCGAGGAATTCGTTCTGGAAGGTCACGACCATTTGAGTCCCATCCTGGCCCTTAGTTCGGGTAGTGGCGAAGACTGGGGTCTCGACGTTGTGAGATGGATTATCGGGTAAGCTGTTTGTGCCGTCTTTTTACTGGCGTTCTGAACTGCTCTGCTACAGTGGTCTATATAATGAAGCAGCAGCTACAATGGACCTCAGCCACCATGCGCCACCTACAACAGCCGAAGACACCAATCATCCCAGCGCTGTATTAGATCTGCCGGCTCTAAACATCTGAGACTGCGACAAGCTCTGGTCGAACCCTCTTCACACAGTTTTACTGGAAAGAGACACATTATGAAGTGTTGGGACACTGTGGAATCGAGTATCTGATCCAAAACCATGCAATCAATCCGAAATCAAACTCGTTTATTTGTTGCACAGACACAGATAAAGACGCATCTTTCGCAGGCACGCTCTCAACACTATCACGGTCAGTCCCGGTCAACTGATTGTACGTCCCCTGGAAACATAAGACAGATCTAATATCCAGACTAGTACTGCGACTCCGGTTCTTGAACGTGGCGGCGTTTTGGTGTTACACCTTCCATTAAGGTTGGTAATTCGAGTCGTGTCCGAAGAAAAAAAGTTAGGAAGTACTAGCGTTATGAATTCTGATTTCGCAATAATACAAAATTTGTCCTAAGGTCAGTTTGCAGTGGGGGGCGGCGGTTTGTACATAAAGTACATATGCAGTTATCGGTGTGACAGCTGGGGTACGTGCGTTTGTCCTTGGTTTCATCTAGGACTTACTTGACGTTGGCCGCTGCGCGAGAGGTTACGAGCCGACTGCTTGATCCCCATCAACAATGTCACGATCCTCGTCTGCAGGCTGGCATGCTTAGACGCCGTACCAGTGGGCACTTCAGGGCTCGCACCCGGAGTAATTTCTTGGGTGCCAGGAAATGGGTTGTCGCCTGAAACAAGTACACCTGGACACCTCGCTCGCTCTGCAGCCTGGGCAGCAAGCCACAGTTTATATTTCGATATGTCTGCGCCCGCATCAAGCATAACCCTGAAACAATTGAAGTTCGGCTATTCATACCGACCCATAAGCCTAACGTCGTCGCTTACCTTCGCAAGTGAGCTATATCGTCGTCCGGGCTTATATACGGGGTTCCCTTGATAATCTCTGCTATCTCACGTAAACCCGAGGGGCGCGCGTCGGAATCGCGTTCCATTCGAATGTATTCCACGACCTGAACTAAGTGAAATAAAATTCATGAAGGCGAGGATTATCTTGCCTTTGGTAATAATTGGTCCACTTCTGAGCTGATTCCACACCAATAGAGCAATAGAATCTGTAGTAAACGACGAATCATCAGCTTCAAGGGATTATGACTCGAAGATATTCTTGCCTTTCCCGTTATATCCTCCTCCAGCGCTCGTTGTTCATCTTCGTCATGTGTTGCTTCGAGTTTCGCTTGAAGAGATGTTATCTCTTGTACCATGGAATGGACATTAACCTGTCTGCAGTGTCCAGGAGTTGAGCTAACGAGCGTTAAAAACGGTGCCAACCGTATCGTAATCAGTGCAACCGACTCGACCTATCCGTCTGAAACCAGGACACGAAGTACGGTCGAACACAGAAAAAATACGAGAAAAATAAGTACTGACTGTTTGTCCTTGGACTCTCCGAGGAAGGAAGAACAGATGCGATCGAGTAGCTTTTTGTGACTAGAATCAGCCTCGACTCCTTTTTCGCTAATAGTAACACTCACCCCAACGCTGAGAGTTTGTGATATGGACCTTACATCATTTTGTGTGTTTCGACGTTCACCAATCGACCAAGGCTGGTCAAGACCTTTACACTTCTTCAGTAAAAGAGGTGCACAGTGTGGATTCTGCAACGCTTGGGTTAGCACAGACGGATTTCGTGTCACCACGCAACTGACGAATGATGGATTCGATGGGCATGGGCGCGCTGATATACCATCTCCTATGCTATTATGTAAGGTTGCCGATGAGCACACTTGCTGTAACACACTGTCTGCTGCATCTACGGAGGCCTCGCAGCGAAATTGAGTTTCCATTATCGAAGGGAGCCTTTCGAAGAATGTTATCTCGCCAACCTACATTTCGACGGTATAAACAGGCCGAGGTATTAAAGAACGAGCACGCACGAAATTGTCCAGGTATTGTAAACCGAATATGGCCGAGAAGTCGACCACTCCACTTGTCTTCTGTTTATCCTGCTGTCTTCATGAGGGTGTATCTGTGAGTTTTACGCAGTTTTCTAACTTACTGCAGAGTCGTCAAGAGCTCCGGCTCCTACAGTGTGATGCTGCAAATAATTATTCAGATAAATCCAGCGCTCATAGCCTGGCTGATAAGGGTAGGTACCAGATTTGCTAGGACATAAAAGTGTTCCCTGTGTGCCGAACGTAGCATCAGTGATATTACGCAACATGATCTACAGAGGAGTCACCTAATATGTTTGAATCGTTCCCTTCTCGATGAACAAGCCGGTTCTCTATGCCAAGCCAGTGGTCTTGCAATGACACATAGGGGGGTGAAGATGCCTGGGTCTGTGGAGCGATTACGGCCCGTTAACACTGACTCTGCTATCCAAGGTCAACACAAACGTATAACCCATTTTTTTGCGCTAACTTACCACCTCCCAAGTTCCTCTGCTTCTCCTCATGATCGATTTCGTAGAATCGTGAGCACTGCACGATTGTTGTCACGAGGTGCTTGCCTGCAAGACGGGTAGACAGGGCTTTCAACAATAGCTCGATTTCTTCATTGTTCGGAAGTGACAGGCCCTTTGGTTGATGCAGTACCATGCTTTCGCCCGAGGAAGATGTTACGACAATGTCGTCCTGAGTCTGCACACGACGCAACCCCCTTTTGTAGCTGGATACACGAGAGACGACTGGGCGATAAGGCGAATGCGTGGGATCGATACCAAGTCTCTGCATATCGTCGAACATGTTACCGCACCGTTCGAAATTGCCATTAGAAGAGTCTCCATAATCGCCCAGCTGTTTGTGTCAGGCTTTCCACATGCCCCGAAAAATGTGTTACGACTCACCGCAATCTCTTGATCACGACACAAATCAAATTTTGCGGGTTCTCCATCCAATCGCAGCTGATGAGAACCATAACTTTTTGATATCCACGGGAGCCATAGTTCGTAGCTCTCCTGCGATCATGTGGACGGTTAGATTTGGATCTGAGTGCCTATATGTGAGAGAACACCGACAAGCATGTACGTGTGTTCACGTGGCCCGATGCAACAACCAGGGCACTGCTCGATGCCAATCATCACGTTGAGGTAGCTCCTATCATTTCTGCGACAGAAAACCCTTGCGTCCCAAATGGTTCCGGGAAGATGGGTATCCCTAACGGTGTCGGAAGTGTTGTGAAAATGGGACTCGTGGATAGGCGTATTCCATAGGTCATCATGTATTTGCTTGGCAAAGTCTAACCACGACAACAATGCATCTTGCTTTGCAGGGTATTCATCACAGACGATGCGAGACCATACTTGACCAAGGTAGTATCCAAGTCCAACTGCAAAGCGGGATCCAGCATCATTGTTGGCATAGACCAAAATAATGAGAGCGTTTCCCTGCGATGAGAAAGTGACAGTATTGCCAGTGATCCCGCACGGCAAGGTGCCACAACGGGTGAAACCGTACCATGAGGCGCGCCTGTCATCGATGCTGAGGTTGCTGTGGCTCTCCACGGCATCATGAGCGTAAGCAAGATGAAGTGACCTGAACTCCGGCACTTTGTTAGGAATCCACGTGACGGGGCCCAAACACCTGTAAGAGCTAAGCCCTCGGGATGTCAGGTCGATGGTAACCAGACGTCCGTAACGGTCGCGACACGGCAGTACGGCTTTGAAGCATCGCTCAGGGTTGTGGCGATCGGGTATGACGCTGACGGGCAATGTCAGTTGGATGCCCACATTGGTAACATTGAATATAGAAAGTTGAAGGGGAGTTCTTGTTCACACTGGTATACAACTCCAAATGCTTGCTCAGATCGAGTCCGGTATGCGCCGCGAGTTCAATGGTAGAACTCATTGGAAACCACGTTTTCGATGTCGTGACAGTCCCAGAAGCAGCCTGGGCTACCCGGCAAGGAACCTCCGTGCTCTCCCAGTTGTCCCTTTGGATTCCATGCAAATATGCTATGATCGCTAGACATGCGGATAATTTCCAGCTGCAGGCGCTGAAACGCTTTCGAGCCCTCTCCGTACAGCATCGGCATGTTGACGCCAAAACAAGCCAGCAACGAATACGCCCGATCTTCTACTCGCGTCGTCTTCCTGTCAGCGGCCCAAGACATAATGTGCGCGATGCGCGGACGCTCTGATGAGTCGGTACTTCTCAAAACCTGTTCATCTCTTAAAACCTTCTCCGGAATTCGCGTGATGTCCTCTAATAAGGATGTCAGGTCCTGTTTGATGCCGATAGACACCCAGCTCTTGTTGAAGAATTCAGCCTCCTTCGGAGCGACAAGTTCTTGGAGTGTCCAGCCTCGCGAGAACCACTCCGGCCAACCGTTGGACCTGCTAAACCTATTGAAATCTTGCTCAGTAGGAAAGGCCAGCTCGTCAACATCGTTGAGGTAAACGTAGCACATTTGCGAGTTGCGGTACCATCGATACATTGAGTTGATCGCCTCGGAGAGC
>NW_026261004.1:0-32430 GCF_024613125.1 Pisolithus orientalis | reverse complement strand
CAACGTCTCCCTATAGAGTTGCTCTCGTCAATTCTCCATCTCGCTCTCCGTGGACCCGACCCTTCGCGAAAGAAGATCCTGGCATGTGTATCGCGGCATTGGAGAGATTTGATTCTGGAACAGCCAAGTTTCTGGTCTACGATAGAGATCGGTGGCGAACAGAACTTAGGTCGCGTAAGGGAACGGTTGGAGAAAAGTCGCGAGGCACCACTTGACGTTACTTTCGAGATGAGCCGTCCAGTTCCTATGAAACCATTCGCGAAGGTCTGGGCCTCCTCGTTCCTTGTGCCAGTCGCTGGCGCAGTCTTACATGGAATAAGATGCCCAAACCAGCGCGACAATTTATTATGGACCATATCAACGGTATCAAGTTTCCATCCTTGAAATGTGTTAAACTCGAATCGAGATCTCCCATCCCATCCTTCCTTTCCCGAACAAATGTCCCCGTTCTGGAGCATCTGGAAGTCAGGAATGAAGATGTATATTCTAATCTGTGCCCATTGCTTGGTATGTTTTACAGTAAGACCCGGCGGCTCTGAACCATATCAATTCCAACCCTGCAGGCTGCAACTCATTACTTTCGGACCACATTCCGGTTCTAACACTGGTCACATTATCACTTTCGGGTTATGAGCTGCTCGCAGGGTTGGAATTGCCAAACAGTGTTCACTTTCCTGTTCTCGAGACCTTGGAAATCGACCTCCGGAATGCAGGTGATCTGTTCAAAGCAATCGTAACTCCCAAGCTCAGATCTCTCCAATATACTCTTCATTCGGACGATCCGCTTTCTACCGACCTCGGCGGCCTTGAGGATAAGTTCGGTAGCGTCAAACAGGTCTCTTTCACGATACCATTCGACAGTCTGGATACGTCAGATGCTCTAGCTCTTTGCAGAGCGTTTCCAAATGTTTGCCATGCAGAATTTTGCAGACTCCCCGCTGTACGTCTTTTCAGCCCCTACGAAAGGGTCGGTGCATTGCAGGCTCCTGCAGGTTACTGGAGGAGCCTTGAAAGCCTGGCTTTCCTTGATATTGATCCCGAGATGTGGCTGGTACCACCTATCCGAGAAACCAATGCCCTCGTGGAGTGGCTCGTGGTTCGACAGGACCAACGGCCACTATGCGTCTGTATCAACGGTTTCTCCACCTCAGATGAAGACATCGGATCACTTTGCATGCTGTATGAGATACTGCAAGAATATTGTACTGTAGAGCTGAAGGACATCCGCTTGTGGCCCAAATCGGAACTTTTGAAATCAGTGGATTCTGGTCTACAGCTCGTGAGTGGGTCCCCTGCCAGCATTGTTGATTTTCTCATCCCAAGCATGCAGCACGTCCCGATGTTCACCTCTGGTCTTGCGGATGACATAGGTGCTGTTGTAGGAGGCATTGGAAAGTTGGGGCAGGCCTCTTACCAGTAACAGCACAGCGAGCTGTACGTTGACCTCACTGTCGATCTCTGATTAGCCTGTGGTGTACTTGCAACTCCTGAACATAACTTTTCTCAGTCCCTATCGAGCTTTGGGAGTCCCATACTTTATGACGAGGCTCAGCCGGCCCGGTGGTCACTTGAATCGAAACGGGATCTCTATTGCCTTTGACACACAAGGCGTACTGTGATACAACTGATGTTGGCCCTACTATGGACGTGCAATTAAATCACCTTCACCGACAGCCCAGTGAAGAGATTTCGAGTCAGAAAACGTATTACTCATTGACTGGTCAATAACATATTTCACTTTAAATTTCGAGACGAGGACTTCCGCGAGGCTTCTGGAGAGAGCTGGAAACTACTGCCAGCAAAAACCACACAAAGGGACCCTTCGATGCCCTCCAAGGGTGGTGGAAGAACGTTCCGAAAAACCACCGGGATCTTGTGACAAAGCTGCCACATTTTTACTATAAAAACGTTGACTGGCCTCCTCTGGAAGACGATCACCTCGAAGACTTTTCGACTTATAATAATGCGTGATAGTGGTGACGCGGCACAACGCAACTAATATCAGTTCAAATTGACTACCACACTGTAAAGCTTACTTCACGTCGCCCGGAAGTTCGGCCCTACCATAGTGTGTACCGAAAGTTTGTAATTGCGTCCTTCGGCTGATGGGGTTTTGTGCTGGTGAGTACCTTGCGACACGAGTTGCACATGTGGATATCTGCAAGCTCCTCAACGCTCCGAATACCCTGAGGACAAATTATGCCCCCCTGATACTTCTCAGGATCGTACGTGGGTGGTAACGCGTACTCGGAAAACTGCTCAATTCCTAATAACGTGAGCATCTCCACCGTCGGAATACCATCAACCACTCCGGTGATGTCTACAACCTAAGGGTTCATGGCCTGGTCCATCTCTGTAGATGCAGTGAGACTGTGCGTGATGATGCCCTACACAATCCAAACCCCATTGCAGTCACAGTCACCCCCAGCCGGAGCGCGCAGGTCGGCTCTTCTCGGCCGACAGGCCAACGCTATCTCAAACGATAAAAGGTTTTCCCCAGAGTTGGAGCCTGACGGCGTCCAGGATTTGGTGGTGGTTCTCGGCTCACCCATTGGCATCCCTTCTCTCCTGTCATGTGGCTGGAGATACTGGTCCGTCGCTGCCTTCGAGGATTAAAGACGTCCCCAGGTCTGGGCCCTGATTGTGTCCAGGACTTCTCATTACGCGTAAGTTTAAATGGCAGTATTATCAATTCAGTATACGTTTGGCAGCTCGTTCGCTCAACTTGGACCTCCTGAATGCGCGTGGTTGTCCAGAAACTATACAGTGTTACCATTCAACATTGACTTCGCACTAACCCCACTGATAAGGTGTTACAGCAATCGGAATTCTGAACTGACAACATATCCTTAAAGTGGCACTTGCTTTCGCCCGTCTGACGTGATCATCCCGTATGAGCTTCCCTGAGCTTCCCTTCGACATGATGAGGAAGAATGTCGACAGCTTCACGGGGCATCCTGGCAGAATCCGAATCACTAAAGTGGAGCATAGTCACTGGGGAAAAGTCATAGCAAGGGGTATCTACATGACGGTACCGGTCTGAATACTCTTGAAGAGGCTCGGGGAGCCGCGAACAAGACAAATGACACGGTATACCACTGATATGAGAGTGGGTACACACCCCGAGTTGGTCGGACAAAATAGATCAGGTGATATAGCGGACCGTGTCTACGCGGAGTGTCCGGTACATACGTACTAGTCTGATATCAGGACCATGTCTGTGGGAATGACGAAGTTCTGCAGAAGCTTTCTCCCTCTAACATGGCATCAGATTGCGTGATCAAGTGGCATCATTCAATTGTCTTGCGAATTGTCGGGTGTTACGGTGCGACGAAGCATGGCTATCTAAGCCATATATTAGGGTACCCCCTAATCAGTTAATCAACTGACATCCATCTCCATTCCCTTCGCTCGGACAGTCATGGCTGATCTCAACAGGTATTATGTCCGCCGTTATCCTTTGGCAGCAACATCTTACTCTGGTATAGGCAACTTCAGTTCGAGACGCTCCAGCTCCATGCCGGTCAGACTCCAGATCCTACTACGAAAGCCAGAGCAGTGCCCATCTATGCTTCTACGAGCTTCGTGTTCAACGACTCTGCGGTAATTCTTTCTCAACGTGCTGAAGTCTGTCAGGGACTAATTTCTCCCTTAGCACGGTGCAGACCTCTTTGAATTGAAGTAAATACCTCAGTCCATCTTTGTCAAGGTGTTAAGGCATTATCAGGACGTTCGGCCACATCTACTCCCGTATTGGCAATCCCACAGTGGTCCGTTCCCTTTTTTCGATGTTGAGCATCCTTTCCCCTTCTCAAAGACTTGTTCTTGCAGGACGTCTTTGAGAACCGTATGGCAGCACTAGAAGGAGGGGTGGCTGCTATTGCAACTTCCTCTGGGCAGTCGGCACAATTCCTGGCTGTTTCTACAATCGCAAGTGCTGGTGATAACATCGTCGCTACGTAAGGACTCGTATTCGCCGTCCATTTGCAAGTTTACTGACCTGCATCGCGCCGTAGTTCATATCTGTATGGGGGGGTGAGTAACACTTTATGATTTCCGTCTTGATAATTAATGTCACGCTGCAGACCTATAACCAATTCAAAGGTAAGGGGGTGAATGATGTGCCTACTCGGGCGGACATTGATAATTCAGTATAGTCACCTTTAAGAAGTTCGGAATAGGTGTCAAGTTCGTGCAGGGCGACGACCCAGCCGACTTTGAAGCAGCTATCGATGAGAAGACAAAGGCGATCTTCGTCGAGAGTATAGGCAACCCGAAATATAATGTTGCTCCGATACCTGACTTGGCCAAGGTCAGTGTCCAGTGGCTCCTCCCCGTGGTAGGTCAAGGGCTCATGGTGGTTCCGTGTAGGTTGCACATAAAAACGGCATACCTTTGATCGTTGATAATACTTTTGGAATGGGCGGCTACCTCATTCGGCCCATTTCGTTAGGAGCAGACATTGTCGGTTTGTGCATAACCTACGATATGTATGATTCTGCATTGACTCGATATCCATCAGTACATAGTGCAACGAAGTGGATCGGTGGCCATGGCACGACGATCGCAGGTGTTATTATCGACTCGGGTATGTCCAGTATCCAGGGATCTCTCACGACTCTCATGCTCGCTTCGTCATGGACATCTTTCAGGCAAGTTCGACTGGACTCGCAGTGGCAAATTCCCATCGTTCACTGAGCCGTCGGAGGGCTATCACGGTCTTGTTTTCAGTGAAACTTTCGGGTCGTCTGCGTTCGCCGTAAAGTTGCGAGTTGAACTCCTCCGCGACCTTGGCCCCGCACTCAACCCCTTCGGTGCTTTCCTCCTAATCCAAGGCCTTGAGACTCTGAGTTTGCGGGCGCAGAGACACTCGGATAATGCCTTGGTTTTGGCTACGTGGGTGATCCCTGCTAAGTTGTCTCAGAGTCTGACCGTGCGTGTGTTAACAGTTGGCTGTCAAATCACCCTAAGGTTTCTTGGGTCTCGTATCCAGGTCTCCCGAGTCACGAGTACCATGAACGTGCCAAGGAACTCTTACGGCCTAACGCTTTCGGTGGTGTGTTGAGCTTCGGTGTTCAGGGTGACATCGGCGTGGCCAGTCAACTTGTTGACAACCTCCGTCTTGCCAGTAACCTTGCCAACGTTGGTGACGCCAAAACACTCGTCATCCATCCTGCCACAACTACGCACCAGCAGTTGACGAATGATGAGCGATTGGCCTCTGGCGTGACCCCCGATCTGATCCGGGTATGCAGATAATCCAGGCCTTCTTTGGGTTTTGACTGATTCATGCTGTGTTGTAGGTATCTGTCGGAATTGAACACATCGACGATATCATTACGGATTTTGAACAAGCATTTAAGAGTGTCCCTTGAAGGAAAGCATTCGTGTTCCAAGTACTGAATATCTCCGTGTTTTATGTAAAGAAAAACTCAGTCACGATGTCAGTCTAAATGTTCCAAACGTCCAACAATATACGCGGCGGAGATGGACGATAACCTTAACTTGTCATATTGCCACACAATCCGCATATGTGAAATTTCCGCCGACCCACCGGCTATATACTCGCTCGGCCCGTTATCAAGCAGAGGAGGATTGCTTCTGCATCCTGGAATAACTGGAGGCTCGAAAACTGTATTTTGATATGTGGTCACGAGTGTCGACTTGTGCACATGGTTCAGTGAATTATATAATTGGCGTGTGATTTCTGTAGTACTTTGTCTGTCCCCTTAATGAAGGCACAACCGACCATTGCACAGTTTTCAGAGGTACGAGTGGGCTGTCAATCACAGCCTGGCCCCTGACAAGCACTTGCTTGCTGTGCTTGGTTCTCCTTTCTATAGAACTCGCAATTGTGCAAGTGATGGGACCTCAGGAACTAGACGCAGGGTGACAAGGTGTGGGTCATCTAGTTACTATTTTGTATGCACGGACATCATCTGGAGGCTTCTACCGGTAGATGATGCCATGAGCCTCGAGCACGGACGTCCATCAGAAGGAAAGACCATTCTCCCTGCCATCCGGTTACACGGGTACAACTTGTACCGTGTGTTTACACAGAGAACACGGTCAAACCCCAAATCTAATCCTCGCAGTCGGCAGAAGGATGCCTATCGCGTCTCTCCATTCTGATTCCTCTGATGCAGGTTCAGAAATATGGTGAGCATGACGTATCGGGATGGATCAGTCTACTTTCCAACGATGCCCTATAAAAACGACCGCGTTTTTCGATCATGATGCTTTGGCTCAGTCGCTCTCAGACGCATTCTCCTCTCACTCAGTAATCAACCACCTATGGTTCAAACTGCTCCATACGGAACGTGGACGTCCCCTATCACACCGGAGACTGTTGCCACTAGCGTACGTGGCTCATCCCTCACTTGTAACTGCACTTACACTTTTCGTATGGATAGAGCATCGTATTCGATGATGTGCTAGTCGACCCCATTACATCGGTCGTGTACCATATCGAACAGCGCCCCGATGAAGGCGGTCGATCTGTAATTGTCAACACGGCTGAAGGTCGGGACGTGATCCCATCTGATTTTAATGCGCGCGATGCCGTGAATGAATATGGCGGTGCTGCAGCCGTTGTGTATGGAGGCGTCGCCTATTTCTCGAATGCAACAGACGGCAGAGTGTATTCAGTCAAAGACAAACAGGGCAGTGAGCCGAGCCCAGTCTCACCCGGTACGTCGACGTTAGTTAAAGTGCCGTTCTCGACTGCTAGACCGATCCGCCGCCAGAGGATCCCAACAAACAATATCGCTATGCCAACTTTGCCGTGCATCCTGTTCAAACTAATTTGATCGCATCTATACTCGAATATCATCCAGACGAAAACCCCCAGAACGTTGTAACCACTTTGTGTGTCCTTGATACCACGACTGCCGCACGCACAGGCCTTGTGAAAGGCGCAGATTTCTATGCTGCTCCAGTCTTCAACCCTTCTGGAACTAAGATCGCCTGGCAGGAGTGGTACCAGCCAGACATGCCCTTCGAGGGAGCCTTGATTTACGTCGCAGATGTCTCGATCAAAAACGGTACCATTCTTCTCTCTAACACGACGCGCGTCGCCGGGAAAAAGCTCGAGATTTCCACAGGATACCCCTCTTGGATCTCTGACACCGCCTTACTTTATACATCCGACTATACTTCCGGCTCGTCCATCCGTTTCCAGAACCCGTTCATCTATTCCACTGACACCGGATCCTCTCGAGCTGCACTTGCAACTCCGATCGCACAGGACTTCGCTGAGCCTGCCTGGTACTTTGGGCTTTATCCTTACGCTCTGCTGGGAGACGGCAGTTACGGGGCATTCACTGCCTTCCAGGATGGCCGCAATATCCTATATATTCTTAATCTCACCAAACCTTCCGACCCGGTACAAATAGTTGATTTCCCATTCGTGGTGGCGCAACATCTGAAGCAGGCGGGTCCCAATGCTACGACGTTTGTTTTTACAGCTAGCTTGAACAATCAACCTGGTGGCGTGCTTCAGTGTTCACTTGGAGCCGCACCTTCGTTTGTCCCGACTTACGAGTACTTGAAAAGGAGTTCCGCGCAGCCGGTGGATGACGCGTACATTTCAGTCCCAAAACCCTTTACGCTGTACAAGGGTGGTGATCCTAACCCAATTTATGCCATCCTGTACCTCCCGAAGAACCCTGACTTCGAAGGACCAGCTGGAAAGAAGCCACCCTGCATCACGGGTGTGCATGGAGGCCCAACTTCTATGTCGACGCAGGCGTTGGACTTGAAAAAGTTGTATTTTACTAGCCGCGGATTTGCTTGGTGAGTAATTGCAACTTTCGGCGATATTGGTGACCGGTATCGACCGACGATGAAACTGTTAGGTTGGATGTGAACTATCGTGGATCATCGGGATACGGCCGAAACTATATGTGAGTGAGCTTCTTGCCCGTAAATGATCACAAATACAATTGCGCACTCCTAGTGAGCTCCTCGCTGGTAATTGGGGTATCCTGGACAATGAGGATTGTGAAGATGCTGTTACAATGGTCGATAAACAACAAGGCTTGGTTGATAGCAACCACGCTGCAGTCCGGGGAGGCTCCGCTGGCGGGTTCACCACGCTTTGTTCGACTACCACAGCCAAAAACAACAAGTATTACAAGGCCGCGACATCTGCCTATGGTGGCATATCAGACCTTAAGCTTTTGGCTCAGGCGACGGAGAAGTTCGAGTTGCAGTACATGTACAAGCTCTTGGGTGGTTCTCCGGATGAAATCCCGGACGTGTACGAGGAGCGCAGCCCGTACTACAACGTTCTCGACCCATTTGGTCAGCCCCAGATGACTATTCCACTTCTCGTGAGTTACGATTTTGCCGATGCCCACGCACGTGACTGACTGACCCATTTGTGCACATGTCCTGTAGATGTTACAAGGAAAAAACGACCCTGTGGTTCCAGAAGATCAGGCCACCAGATTCTTGAAAAAGATCGAGCAGGAAGCGCCAAACGAGAAGCTTTCTTACCACTTCTACGATGGCGAGGGTCACGGCTGGAAGAAGGCGAGCACGATCAAAGATGCATTGATACGTGAACATAGGTGGTATGTGGAGAACCTATTGTAATTGTTTGCTTGTGTCCGAGAGTGTACAGTATCTGAATGTAGTCGCCTTCTCGAGATCTGTCTTGGATTTGTGTCACTGCCAGCGACTTGGGAGACAAGTGGTGAAAGTTTCACCACTCAACATCACAGGATGGTCCTCCGCAAAACATACATTTCTGTGGGTATTAGCGAAAAAAGTGGCTACCACCGCAGGCGGTCCTTCCGGAGCAAAAACTGACATGTTTTTATGCAACTCCTGTAATCCTGTCTTGATCATTGCCTTCTTGGCCACTCGGACCCACCTCATCCAGAAAACCTCTTTAGGCTCCTCTCAAACCCATCGCAGCAAAGTCGACAGCGTGCGAAGTTCAGAGTGATATGGCTGTCATCAGATTACCGGGGTATTCCCTGACAATTGGCTTTAATTTCTTCCACTCGTTCACTAGCAAGTCTGCCGCAACCTGCTTGAAGACGGTGCAGTTTTTGTTATACCTGATGTGTTGATCGTGCTCTGCAGGTTGTGGCTCGCGTTCCATAGCGAGTTTCCGATCCGCTAGCATGTTCATGTGTGGGCTTAGCAGGCACGCAGTGTTTCGAAAGGGTACGAGTTGACTGTCAATCACGACTTCATTCTGACAAGTGCCTGCTGTCCTTGGTCCTCCTTTTCCATAGGATTCGCATCAATCATGCTTGCATCCGAGGCTGTGGTGATCGATCACCACAAGAGACCACCCAGTGCGACCTAGCCTCGGAATCCTGCGAGAACTGCAATGTGTAGAGTCCACGGACATTATCATATCTGGAGGCTTCTACTGGTATACAGTGGGGCCTCACGCACATGCATCAGAAGGACTATTCACCCTGCCATCCGGTTACACGGTAATACCGTGTTTGCGCCGAACCGAAATGGCGAGAATGCCCTCAAACTCCAAATCTAACCCTTGTAGTCGGGAGACGGATACCTATTGTGTCGTCTCATTCGAATTCCTCTGATGCAACAGGTTCAGAAGCGCGGGGAGCATGGTCCATCGGAATCCTGACGATGCCCTATAAAAGAGATCGCATTTTTCGATCACAATGCTTTGGCCAAGTCGCTCTCAGGCGCATTCCTCCCAGTAATCAATCACCTATGGTTCAAACCGCTCCATATGGGACGTGGACGTCCCCTATCACACCGGAGACTGTTGCCACTAGCGTACGTGGCTCATCCTTCAGTTTTAACTTCGCTTACACTTTCTGTTTGGACAGAGCATCGTATTCGATGATGTACTAGTCGACCCCATTACATCGGTTGTGTACCACATCGAAGAGCGCCCCGATGAAGATGGTCGATCTGTAATCGTCAACACGGCCGAGGGCCGGGACGTGATTCCCTCTGACTTCAACGCAGCTGATGCCGTGAATGAGTATGGTGGAGCTGCAGCGGTCGTGTATGGAGGCATCGCCTATTTCTCGAATTTAACAGACGGCAGAGTGTATTCAGTCAAAGACGAAGAGGGTAGTGAACCCAGCCCGGTCTCACCTGGTATGTTATTGTTGGTTAAAGTGTAGTTCTCCAATTCTTGGCTGATCCGCCGCCAGAGGATCCCAACCAACAATATCGCTATGCTAACTTTGCCGTGCATCCTGTTCAAACTAATTTGATCGCATCTATCCTCGAATATCATCCTGACGACAACCCCCAGAACGTTGTAACCACTTTGTGTGTCCTTGATGCTACGACTGCCGAACGCACAGGCCTTGTGGAAGGCGCAGATTTCTACGCTGCTCCAGTCTTCAACCCGTCCGGTACTAAGATCGCCTGGCAGGAGTGGTACCAGCCAGACATGCCCTTCGAAGGAGGCTTAGTCTATGTCGCAGATGTCTCAATCGAAGACGGTGCCATTGTTCTCTCTAACAAGACGTACGTCGCCGGGGAAAAGCTCGAGATCTCCGCAGGATACCCCCTTTGGATCTCTGACACTGCGCTACTCTATACTTCCGACTATACTCCTGGCTCGTCCCTTCGTTTCCAGAACCCGTTCATCTATTCCACTGACACCGGATCCTCTCGAGCTGCTCTTGCAACTCCGATCGCACAGGATTTCGCCGAGCCTGCTTGGTACTTTGGGCTTTATCCTTACGCTCTGCTGGGAGACGGCAGTTACGGGGCATTCACTGCCTTCCAGGACGGACGCAATATCCTATATGTTCTTGACCTCACCAAATCTTCTGATCCGGTGCAAATAGTTGATTTCCCATTCGTGGTGGCGCAACATCTGAAGCAGGAGGGTCCTGATGCCACAACGTTTGTTTTCACAGCTAGCTTGAACGATCAACCTGGTGGCGTGCTTCAATGTTCGCTCGGAGCCGCACCTTCGTTTGTCCCGACTTACGTGTACTTGAAAAGCAGCTCTGCGCAGCCGGTGGATGACTCGTACATTTCAATCCCCCAACCCCTTACATTGTACAACGATGGTGATCCTAACCCAATATATGCCATCCTGTACCTCCCGAAGAATCCTGACTTCGAAGGACCAACTGGCGAGAAGCCACCCTGCATCACGGGTGTGCATGGAGGCCCAACTTCCATGTCGACGCAGGCAATGGACTTGAAAAAGTTGTATTTCACCAGCCGTGGGTTTGCTTGGTGGGTGGCACCGGCTTCCGGTGAGATCGACATCTGATATCGATTGATAATGAAAAACTACTAGGTTGGATGTGAACTATCGTGGATCATCGGGATACGGCCGAAACTATATGTGAGTGAGCTTCTTCCCTATAAGTGATCACGAATACAATTGCACACTCCTAGCGAGCTCCTCGCTGGTAATTGGGGTATCCTGGATAATCAGGATTGTGAAGATGCGGTGACGATGGTCGATGAACAGCAGGGCTTGGTTGACAGCAAGCGTGCTGCAGTCCGAGGGGGCTCCGCTGGCGGGTTCACCACGCTTTGTTCGACTACCACAGCCAGCAACAACACGTACTACAAGGCCGCGACATCTGCCTATGGTGGCATATCAGACCTTAAGCTTTTGGCTGAGAAAACGGAGAAGTTCGAGTTGCAGTACATGTACAAGCTCTTGGGCGGTTCTCCGGATGAAATCCCGGACGTGTACACGGCACGCAGCCCATACTACAACATTCTCGATTCATCTGGTCAGCCTCAGATGACTATTCCACTTCTCGTGAGTCACGATTTTGCTTATGCCCACGTACCCTATGGATGACGCACTTATGCGCGCCTCGTACAGATGCTACAAGGAAAGGAGGATCCTATAGTTCCAGAAGAGCAAGCCATCATATTCTTGGCCAAGATCAAAGTGGAAGCACCAGACGAGAAGCTTTCTTACCATTTCTACGATGGCGAGGGTCACGGCTGGAAGCAGGCGAGCACAATCGAAGACGCATTGAAACGTGAACACAGGTGGTATATGGAGAACCTACTGCTCTAAAGGTTGGTCTGCTGGTGTCGGGGAGTGTACGATATTTCACCGTAGTCGATTGCTTGAGAAATGTCTTAACAGATGTGCCACTGCCAGCGACTAGGGAGTGGAAGCTCCATCGCTATGTACCACAGAATGATTCCTTTCGCAGAACATGAAGTAGATTTCTACGATCTATTTTCACATCTTGTCAGAACACCGATGGATCTTCACATGAAAATAGTCTCCTACCTTGTAAACAGAGTACAATGCTTTCTTGCGCAATCAAATACGTTTTGAGCGAATCGTACTGTAACTAGTCTACCTTTGCTCACAAAGTGACTCAAGTACAGCAGATGGTGTAAAAGAAGCCGAAAGCCCGAGACGCGTGAGCTTTAAATGGGTTTGATCTTGAAGTGAAGGCTGATGAGAGAGAAGATAAAGCACTAATCGAACAGTTAGCGAAGAAGATTTGGAAGAATGCCTGAGGGACTCACTCTAAGATCCTGGACAAGATAGTAGAACACACGAAGACCTTCGGGGTCTTCGCTATCCTGGATCTCAACCAACGACCCGATCTTTGCAGTCTAGCAAGCCCGTGAGAGGCGGAAATCGCCGTAGGATGATATTTGCGAACCTCAAATGCGATATGATCGTTGCCTATCCGAATTTCAAGCTCCTGTTTCCCAACAATGTTCTTTTTCGGCCAATTTGTATCGTCTTCCCTGTGCACGAATGAACGAGGGTCAAAAAATGTTTCTTTATCGAGAAGAAAAAGAAAAAGTGGACATTACTTTGTTATTTCACTCGACTCGACTATACGTTTGAGCTCCTTGACCACTAAAGGCCCTACCCACACTACAACAACGATTGATTAGTCACGGTGTGACGAGCTCCGTAACTTTTTCGACGAACTTTCTTTGCGAATCAGACTGTCGTTTCGGTAGTTGGAGTTGTTGGCATAGCGCAGACGACCATGTGAGTACTCGAACTCGAGGAACTCGTGGCCGTGTTTACCGGAATGGCCGGTGCTACACACACGAGTCAGCCTGCTGCTCGCGTAGACGTGATGATATGATACACGCACTAGTACCTAGACATATCATGGGTAAATAATGCTTTAGATGAGTCTGATAGGCTGGCTCACCTGAGGTAGAACGGATCGCTGTCATGGGATGCCATGGTGGTCGTTGTCGAAGGCAGACTGGCTGACTAATACGCTCGATGTTATTTAGGTCCAAACAAAAGTAAATACACTTCCAAGGCCAACCATTATTATTACGGGGTGCGAGCATGTAGCTGTTGATATGATCCTATCCCCACTGCTACTCACCCACTCATTCTTTGGTACGTCCTTTATACACTGGTCCTAAACGACAGTGCATATGGGGGCCTCGATTCTCACACCCGAGACACACCCTCGGTACTCAGTCTAAGAGGCACCCTGCGTTATGTGACCAGATTACTCTGAATGTGCCGCTAGTGAACTGTTGTCCAAGGCAGCATCATGAACAAACCGCCAGATAGTCTTAGATCTGTCATGGGTTGCTCTGTCTTTAGAGGGGATCGATCGTTGTCGTCGTTTCTCAACGACCTCTTTCAAAATGAGTGAGGTGGCTATGGGTGGAGACCTCGGCGTGCATGCTCAGCCAACCGAAGAAAATCGTTGGCCATTTCACAAGGATGTCCAACAATCCTTTGAGATGTGGCGGCGCAGAATTGGCATCGTACCTTCCCCCGACCATGAAATGCAAGCACAATTCAAAAGACTGCCAATTTCAATGTAGTGTGGTGGCTACAACTAATAGACAATTTCATGATACAGTATGGTAGCTAGGGAGGACGTGTAACTTTGATTACATAAATGGAGTAGGAGAGAGGGCAACTAGAGGTTGCGCATGAGCGAAAGGAGCACCATTCTCGGCGGGCATGGCAGGGATTTCGAGATAAAAAGGACCTCTATTCCCAGGAGGAATGTCCGAGAAGCCAAGCGCTTCCTCCCAAGGAAATAACCTTTCTCCATGGAAATAGGTTCCAGGGCGAGGAACATCCCAGAACCTGAAGCTGTTGGACGTATTCACAAGAATACCAAGTGTGACATCCCAGTCATGCACATCATGAATCTGGGACTGGTCCAGCTTGGAGCTGGAATCCCTCAGGTGAATTATAGCTCACAAACCTTACGGAAGTTCAAGCCTTCAAGGGGTATTCTCACGTCAAGGATGGAGCAAGAATAAAACTCGATGTGGAGGTAACTAATACATTTGAAACCTATTTTATGCAAAAATGCTCACTGCAACTTCTGAAACATGCTCTTGGATTGCTGCAAAGCCGCAATCTCTGCCTCAAGCACTTTTTGCTACAAGGAGTAGTGTTATTATAAACACGACAACAAGTAAGATTCATTCAGAGCTCAAACTAACCTTATCCTCGTTGGCTTGTTGCACTGTCGTTGGTACGCTGTCTCGGTAGTCAGGTTGCGACGTGACTTTTAATAGCTTGTCAAGGTTGAGGTTCACAGCGTGGATCTTCTTTTCCAACTTTGCGACCTCAGCTTCGAGATCAATGAAGCCCTGCATCATGATTAGTTGTCAGGTCAGTCCATCACCTACCTATCGTCGGGCTTACCTGAACAGCTAGGTATACAGCAACTGTTGGAGACAGGGCAGTTGACCCACAGCCAGGTGGCAACCGTGACAAATCTCCTATAACCGCCACCTTTGTACACCCTTTAATTAGTGAACCTATAGTCGGTGCTTGAGATTCGAGGAGTGCCGTTTCCGCAATATCACTGGCATGAATAAACACTGAGCAATTCACGATGAGTGACGAATCACAGGTATTGAGCAGGAAAACTCACATTGGATGTCCGACTGCAAATTGTATGATGCCGCAAGTGAACGACCAGTACGGACCACAGAAAAGACAAGTTCGAATTGACTCTCGGCATCATCAAAGACGAAAGATGCATCCTACAGAATAGAGAAAGACATGGACACAATACAGTCTGAAATCGTGTTGCAACATACCTGCGTTGGGTATCTGGAGACCATTATGGATGGGCCGTCCTTTATTCTACGAGGGAGGCGCTGCCAGAGCTCCTCAGTGACAAAAGGCATAAACGGATGAAGAAGCCTGAGTCCGTAATCAAGGCATGTATAGAGTGTTTGCTGCGCCGAAGCGCGAGTCTCCGAAGTAACTGTGGGATCAGTCATTGGCTTCATAGCTTCCTGTTGGTGGAATCAGCTAGTACATCTAGGATCAGACAGAGGAACGTACGATGAACACATCACAAAGTTCATAGAGCCAGAAATTATAAACTGCCGTCGTAGCCGCCATGAAATTCCTTTGCTCAAGAGAACTGTTGACGTTGGCTGAAGCTATGTTGAGTTTATGAAGGATCCATTTTTCCACGAGGCTCTCGTTTCCAGTGGGCTGCGTTGGGTATTAGAATAACGAAGATGATACAGTACGCGTACTTGCAGTCGGTAAAGCATTCGGAATGAACGTGGAGTCCAGCTTGAGCATAGCAAACTTGGTTGCGTTGAATATCTTGTTGCAGAACTTTCGATATCCCTCCACGCGGAGAATGTCGAGATTGATATCCCGTCCTGCCAGGTATGCTCAGCGCAGTGCGATCGAAGAATGGAGAACTGTGTTCACCTCCTCCTGAATACGCGCAGAGAGCGAAACGCAGGCCGTCCGTACCGCACTCCGGGATCCCTCTAGGAAAATCTTTCTTCTGCCCAGCGATTGCCTTGGTAATTTCTTTCTCATCTAAATTACCTTCATAAAGTTTCTTATGAAGATCTGCGAGGGGTAGTCCGTAGATAACATCCAAAGGATCAACGACATTGCCTAAGGATTTGCTCATCTTCCGACCGTGGGCGTCGCGCACCATGGCGTGACATAGCACTTCCGAAAATGGGACTTTGTCAGTTAGGTATATTCCGAGTAGAACCATGCGAGCCACCCAGAAGAAGAGGATGTCCCATCCTGTCTCAAGCATGCTCGCAGGATAGTAATGAGAGAGATCGGGAGTCTGTATACATCTGTTACCTGAAATTCGTGGGAATGGAGACGACGTACCCGTTCTGGCCATCCCATGATCGAGAAGGGCCAGAGACCAGACGAAAACCATGTATCAAGAACGTCCTCGTCCTGCTCGAGCGTGAAATTGGCACCATTCGCCAAGGCTTTGGCTCGGGCAGTAGCTTCTTCAAGTGTTCGTCCGACGACCCAATTTTTGCCATCATTGACCTGCATCTGGTCAGATAGTGCCATGAGGATGCACGAAGGACACTGACATCAGCCTCAACGCCTTCGACACGAACAAAGTATGCAGGGCATCTATGGCCCCACCAAAGTTGACGCGAGATACACCAGTCCTGGATGTTCTCCAGCCACCGGTACCAATCCGCCTCTGATTGCTTAGGACTTATCATGAGTTCCCCATTACGAGTACGCTAACAATTCAGGTTATTACAATATTCCACTAGGATAACTCGTAATTAATACCTTGATTGCCTTTTCTGCAAGTGGTTTACAATTTACCCACCACTGCGGTTTCAGTATGGGCTCGATGATATCTCCAGATTTGCTGTCGCTTATTGAGGCGATCGGGGTATAGCGATGCACAGTACCACGTACCTGCAGATAGGGATTTGCATTGGATTGTCTTTTATTTCAATGAAAAGGCCGGCCTCCGTGAGCGCTTTAACGACTTCTCTCCTCGCATGGAATCTTTTCATACCCTAGGAAGCCGTCAATACCATTGTCCCAGCAAAACCAAAATGCTAACCTGGAATTTCTCACCCGCATTGGCATTTAATGTTCCATCGTCGTTGAGGATATTGATGAATTCTAATCCGTGCCGCACACCAACTTCGTAGTCGTTTGGATCGTGGGCAGGTGTGATCTTCACGGCACCAGTGCCAAATTCCATGTCTACCACAACAGCATCGGTAACAATGGGTAAAAGGCGGTCGACAAAAGGATGTTTAGCGAATTTTCCGTGGAGATGCTAAGGCAAATGTTAGCAGATGGGTATGTAGACTTGCACGGCCGCTCACCTTATACCGAGGGTCATCAGGATGTACTGCAATTGCGGAATCTCCCAACATTGTTTCCGGTCGCGTAGTAGCAACGACGATCTTCTCGTCTACAAAACAATTCCATTAATTAGAGGGAAAGGTCATTTAAAAAACACGTACCCGAGCCTTGTATGGGGTACGCAAAAGAGGTAATTACACCGAATTCGAATTTCTCCTTTAGATCATACCCCGGCACGTTCAAGAGGGTTCTACCCTCTAGCTGTTTTTGATCTACCTGTACTGATAGTCAAAACTATGTTTTCCTTGGGAGTCTCGGTTATACCTCTAGATTGGACAGTGTGGTATTCAGCTTGACACACCAGTTGACAAGGCGATTAGCACGATAAAGGATGCCCCCTTCATGCAGCCGACAAAATGTCTCGATGACAGCTTTCGAGAGTGACTGTGACGCGTCAGCAGAGAGTTTGCATCGCAAAACCCAGATACTGACTGGATCCATGGTAAATGCGACACGATCCCAATCATAACTTCCTCCGAGCCTGCGTAGCTGATTAGTGATACGAGCTTGATAGCTTGCATCACGGTCAGTGAGATCAAAATTCCACGCGTGCAAATCGACCTACTCGTTCTTCCAGTCCAAAACTTTCGCCAGGAAAGTTTCCCTGCCCAGATCGTGTCGCGTCTTTCCCTCTAACTTGTATAGCCTCCGCTCAACAACGGACTGGGTGGAGATACCAGCATGATCGAATCCGGGGACAAAAAGGGTCGTCTTTCCCAACATACGGTTCCTTCAAACACGGGAAGTCAGTGTGGATTTGAATGTTGGGAGAAACTGCTGATGCTCACCAGCGCACCAGACAGTCTTGGATGGCAACGGTGAGCGCGTGACCAATATGCAAGCTCCCGGTCACGTTTGGAGGAGGGGCGGGGATGACAAAATGTCCTTCGGGTTTGGCGGTCCCGTCAGACTGTGTCTGAGGTTTAAAGAATCCCTGCGCCTCCCACCAATCGTACCAAGCGGCCTCCACGGCGTGCGGATTATAGCTTGCGGCCATTGGCTGAGACATGTCTGAAAACGCAGGGTCCTCCTCAGAGACTGAGACGAAAACATTGATCATGCGACATACCCTTCTTCTCTCCCTTTGGAGTGATGTTCTCGAAAACAGTCTCTTCCACTTTCAATGTTTTCTCCTTGTCCACCTTCGCTTTCTTGTCTGAAGCAGGGGCAGCCTGTTTAAGTTGTTTTGCAGCTAATTTAGCTTCTTTCTCCAGCCTCTTTGCCTCTTTTTTAGCTGTAAGAGATGATCATCAATGTCTTAAAATTAGTAGCAGGTGCCATTAGTTTCATACCTGCATGTTTGGATGGGACACCATCCACTGGTGGCGCCCCTTCCCCTGCCCCTGCGGTGTGCATGCCAGAAAAATACAGTGATGGTCGGTGATGTCGATAGGCAAGTCTGAGATATCGATAATAAATCGAGATGGCCATGCGGTAATTGGACTTTCGGAAGTCGGAGGCCGGATGGCAAATCTCGAGTCATGGCTTAGATAAGCAAAATAGCCCCTGTGCTTATCCAATCAGTTAGCCGAGCCTGTGCTAGCTGTTCCGTATACTCTCCGCTGCAGCCGACTAAGCCCAATGACAACCACGCCTTATCGACGACAGCCAGGCCTTAAAAGCCAGAGGCAATCCACATCCCAGTGATTTAGTTACTAACCATGGCCACGTCTTCCCCCCCAGAGATCATTGTCCCTGCTAAACCCTCCTCCCCGGAGGTGCTCGCCCGTCTCTTCCCCGGGCTCAAACCACCCCCGTCTGTGTTGGCTCCTACTCGCATCGCGAACAACGGTCCCGATGCATTGGCTGCGTTACTCACCGCACTCAGAGACAACCACGAAAGGAGCCACGTATTCTTCAACCAGTTCAGTTTCCACAAGTATGTCCTGCCCTCTCATGCCCACGTTTCGATCTGACTTCCCTCTGCGATCAGCCATTCCACTCATCACTTGCTCGCCATCTACGCACTTGGGGCACCAGGCCCGGTGATTACCGCCGCCTATGAGCTTACTCATCTTGACCATCAGCGAATTGCATTCGTTGCACCCGAAAACGTGGTGATCACCGACGACAATTTCACTGATTATCTCGGAAATGACCAGTACGTCCTTACCTCTCAGATCCCCCCAGATCAATCAACCCATCTCCCATCCTAGGAATTATAATGCGTATCTCGATTACTTCCACTGTATCGTCCTCCAACCTGGCGCGACCATCCCTGATATCATAGAGAAATATATCTTCTCTGATTACTACAACATTAGGATGCCAAAGGAGGGCACTCAACAGCCAGAAATGTTAAACAGGTTCTTGGAAATTCTTTTACACCCCATCATTCACGTCGGATATGGTGCCGAGTTTGGCCTCCTAGGCATGATCGCGGAAGGTACGGAACTAATTCGCTCCACCGCTACATCCGTTCACCCGCCTGTTGCAGGTCTGGCCTGGACTGCCGTCCATCCTGCGGGCGCGACGACGCTCATCTCACGCCTTCTGTTTACTCCCGAGCGTACCACTCCACTCACAGAGTTAGAGAAACAAGGTATGTGGGGTACAGATTAGCGCTTGGTCTTACTAACCTCTAACTCAGAGCCTGAATGGATGCCCAAGTCTGGCACACGCCTTAGAGCGTTGAATATCTTGTCACTCATGCTCCGAGATACGCGCTTCTTCGGTTCGAGAGTTCTCGACAAGCACGAGTTTGCTGCCATGCTCGAGTCACATGGCGAAATCTTTAACAAGTACGCCGAAATGTGGGATTGCAACATCGAGAACCAAGAAGACTTGGAAAAGTACCTAGAGGAGATCATCTTCGCCGACATGCTCATGTACGGCGTCGGAAGCTGGGATGGTGACGATGCCGAATATCGTGCCGACTTCTTCACGTGTGTATATCTCATGCGATATGGCCGGATCTGATCATTTCTGATGGGCTGATTATCTGTATAGCGGCCATATCGTCACATCTGCTCTCTTTTTGCCGTCCCTTTGTGCCCATATATCGCGTCGGTCTCAGACATTGCTGCTTCGTGCCCACTTCTTGACAAGCATCACGTGGTGGGTGGTCCGTGGGAGATCCCCCTTCCCGTTGAAAGAATTTACCGCCACCCCGCTTCCGCCGTTCCCAAATTCCCCGTCTGCAAAGCACTCAACGACTCTTCCGGGTCCCCAGCCCGCTGCTGCATCTGACGCTCTTCCGTCCCCCAACTCTCCGTACGCGTTAGTCCCCAATCCGTGGTACCCAATCCTCGCAAATGCGATCGTCCATCCAAACGAGCACTTGTGCAAATTCCAACGTGCACTCGCGCATTTTGCGACACTGTACAGTCACCGGCAAGCTGGCTTTGTGATGGAGTCGTTGTCTAAGGATGGGATGGATGTGGATCCCAACTACGCCTACCTGGACGGCTCGGTGTTCTTACGAGTTGCGTGGCTCACGAGTGCAGCGTTGGGTTGGGTAGTCCAGGGTGAGGCTAACACTGGGATTTGGAACTATCAGGAGTTTGAGCAGAAGGCGTATGACGATTTGGCAATGTTGGAAGCACAAGGGAAGGCCTAGTGCCCGACTACTGAAATGGATATCACTGTGACATTGCGCCCTCTTACAAATGAATAGATCATTTGACTTAATCAGCTGACGTCACGGATAGTGGTCGTACATAAGGATGGTTGCATATGCTCAGTTGGGGGCCAGAAGGCTTTCAATTCCCATCTTTTCCCCGCGCTGTTGATCTGTGCTGATAACCATGGCTGAGGTTTCCCCCGAGCTTGATCAGACTGCTGATTACCCGTTTCACCGCAAGCCTGAGATCCCCGTCGTCGTACCGCCTACTAGTGCACATGGCATCAGTCCGTACTCGGCCGAGGCTGCTGCTACCATCCAAGTCCCTCCCAAGCCACCTTACATGGAGCAGCTTTTCTATGTCCCAAACCCTCCTCTGTCTGCGATAAGCCCTCAGAGATTTCCAGGGGCTGATCCTGAATCGACAGATGCTCTCATCCGAACGTTGTCCCACAACCACGTTGCCTGGCATATCTTCTTCAATTACAAAGGATTCCACAAGTGCGCTCAGGTGCTTTCGTTTTCATGTTAGAATTGACAGGCTTTGTATTAGTCATGCCCCACATCACCTGCTTTCTATCTGGGCGATGGGCGCTAGTGGTCCAGTCATCGATGCCGCATATGCGACACACTGTGTGTATCAGCGGCCTGCATTCGAATCGCCTGGACACATCACACACGATAACGTCCACAAGCATCTCGACGATGAACGGTACGTAGTCCCTCCTTTTTGTCCCACCCGTACACTAGTCCGTCATCTTCAACTAATCGCGGATTTATTATATAGCTATTACGCGGCCTATCTCAAGTTCTTCTCAGCTGAGGTCCTCAAGCGCGGCCTTCCAGAGTGTTTGGAAGAATATGTATTCTCTTCTGCTGCTAATTTTACTCGTGATGGTGGCGAACAACCCGCAATGCTGTCCCGATTCGTCATGGGCGCCATTCACCCTTTCATACATACCGGTTTTGGAGCAGAGTTTGGCCTGGCGGGTGTCAGCGCAGAAGGTATTAGTATCCGTTTTTAATATCGTCATGCTGATTCACTGTGCGAGAATATAGGGTTGGCAATGACTGCTGTACACCCTTCCAACTTAGACTTAATCGACAGAGCCTGGTTCCCGGACGTCGTCTCCGAACCTAATATCAAAGGTGGTACGCGGAGCGCATTGACGATTTTATCTCTCATCGCATGTGATCCTCGTTTTTCCAACGTCAAACGAATCGAAGGTGGCCTCCTTGCCGGGGGCCTCAAGAGATACGGCAAGGCCATCCGCGAATACGTGGAAATGTGGAAGTTCGATATATCTTCCGAAGTCAGTCTGGCCGACGCGGTCGAGGAGCTCTCTTGGGTGAACACCTTGATCTACGGGGTCGGTGGTCATGTCTCGAACCAACGCTTCAAGGCAGATTTCTTCCTCATGCATCTTTTGACCTCGTCGCTCTTTCTTCCGAGCTTAGTTGCGAATATTCCCAAGTATTCGTCTCGCAGGCTCTTTCTCCTCACGTACTTCATCACGTCCCTCGTATTCTATGTTGCTCGCGGTCGCCCAAAACTAGACGTCCGAGCATTCTACGAAGGGACGCAACATCTGCTACATAAAGTCCCCGGAGTGCATACATCTCCTGCCCCAGGCACCCTACCGGACCCATCGTCAGATTTAGCACAAACGCCTAACACATGGCTTCCTCTCATTCAAACTGTGCTTGTTCACCCCAACGAGCACCTGTGCAAGGCGCAACGTGCCTTGGCACATTATTCTGCCCTGTACGGCACCCGCAGGAAAGGTGAACTATCTGGGCCGGTGGAAGGCCGGAGTTTGAGTGCTGCGCAGCTGGCTAGGGAGGACGAGGCGGAGGAGAAGGTAGGGCTGAAAGAGCTGGATGGAACTGTGTTCTTGCGTATTGCAATGTTGACGCAGAATAGGCTGGGATGGATGCGCGAGGGCGAGCATGAAGACCGTTGGGATTTTGATGGGTTCTATGCAGAAGAGAGTGCGTGAAAGGTGGGTAGGTGGAACGCCGAATGCACTTTAGTAAGTGATTGCCAAGAGGTGATTGCGGGCGTACTTCCACATGTTCGCTTAAACCTCTGTCTCTGAAAATGTACTACCAAAGAGACTGCGATGTAAATTTCCTTCTACTGGTTCCATATGTGAAAGACAGCAATAGTGCAATGGAAAAGGTCAAATAGAATGTATGGATGATGACAGTAATATTACAGTTTGATGTGCTTGTGGCAATCCTCTCATCACATGCTTTGACATGTCATTGGTGGCTTTTGCTGTTGTGTAAAACAGCTTCCCTTGCTCAACTGCCCTAACATGTTGCATGACATTGTGTGACACAGTGGCAGCATCCTTTTGTCAGTGTTCTTTCATTTCAGTCACCTCCTCCAAGAGACCTGTTGGGTCCATATATTCTTATAGTGGAAAAATAGACCTAAGCCAAAGGGTTTCTCCAGGCTAAATGGACCCATTCCCAGAGCATTGTGGGACTGTCCCCAGCATAAATAGACCTATTCCATGCTGTATGTATTGGCAGAGGAACGAGGACAAAGGGGAAAAGGGCGAGAGCTTAAGACGAGCACTTGCCTTTATGATTGGATAGAGCATTGAAAGTAAACGGTAATGTGTAAGAGAGCTGTTGAGGCTCGAAGAGTTAACAGTATAAGATTGACTGCTAGTCTGAGGGGATACAGCAGAAACCCCTTGGTTTATATACATGTAGGATGCGCACAGACCAGGTGATGCATATAGTAAGTGGAACTACTATCTACCATGTATAGTAAAGAATGTCATGGAACACCGTAGAATAAGTGGAGTAAAGTGACATCATTGTTGAGTCACTTATAAAGCATGACATCATAGTGAGTCATCACTAATGGTAAGCAATCTAGAACTGGTAGTAATTGATAAACAATTCCAACACTCCCCCTTGCTCTAAAATGGTAAGGTCACAAGACCAAGTGACGAGCGATTTGTTTCAAATTTCTGCCAGGTAAGTGATTTGGTTAATCCATCAGCCTTTTGTCAGTCTGTCTGGATATATTCAATGGCAAACATATTGTCCTGTACACATTCACGAACGAAGTGCCACTGGACATCAATATGCTTAGAACGACCATCTGAGACAGGATTCTCTGCAATAAAGCGAGCACCCATATTGTCACAGTAGAGAATAGTTTTCTCCAATTTTAGGTCAAGTTCATCAAAAAGCATATTTAGCCATTTGATTTGTCAGGCAGAATCACATAAAGCCATATACTCGGCTTCAGTGGATGAAAGCGCAATTGTTTTCTGTTTGCGCAATCGCCAAGAAATAAGGGAGGTGCCAAGAAACATGGCATATCCGGTAGTAGAATGACGAGTGTCCACATTGGCAGCCCAATCAGAATCAGCGAATCCGAAGATGTGAGATTCATTCCCAGAATAATAAAGCACAAGTTTTGGAGTAGATGCCACATATTTTACAATGTGTAGCACCTTTTGTTTGTGATCTTCAGTTGGATTGGCCATGTATTGCAACATGCGAATAACTGCGAAAGCAATATCTGGGCGAGTTCCCAGAGCCATATATAGTAGAGATCCAATGATAGATTGATATTGGGAGCGAAGTGAAGAAGAAGCTTGATAAGAAGCTTCGGGTTTCTTTGGTTGGTAGCCAGATGGAAGTGGAGTGCGGACATTATGCGTGCTCTCCATTTGGAATCTTTTGATAACCTTTTTGACGTAAGGTATCTGATCCAGGTAGATCTCGTGCTTAGCACAGTTTCTGTGGATCTGAAGACCTAGGTATTCTTTACATTCTCCTAGATCTCTTGATTCCCATTTCTTCATAAACTCGTCTTTCTTTGCTTTTAAGAGTTTAGGATGAGATCCTAAGAATAAACCATTGTCAACATAGACGAGAAAGATGACCATGCCTGCATTGGATTTAAAAACATAAATCCCTGCATCCACTTTGGATCGAATATAGCCCATGCGAAGTAGGGAAGCATGTAGGGCTTTGTTCCATGCTAGTGCTGCTTGCTTTAAGCCATAAAGAGCACGCAGCAACCGATAGACCTTGTGCTCTTGACCTTTAACTTTGAAACCTTCAGGTTGTTCCATATAGATTTCTTCATCCAAACCACCATATAAAAAGGCAGTTTTGACGTCTAGGGTGCTCATTTCCCAATTTCATTGAGCAGCGAATGCTAAAACAATTTGCACTGTCTCAAAACGAGCGACCGGTGAGAAGGTATCTTCAAAGTCTGTTCCAAATTCTTGTGTGAAACCTTTTGCCACAAGACGAGCTTTATAGCGACCATCGCTTTTTATAGCAAAAACCCATCTGCATTTGACTGGTTTGCGATCTGGTTTGGGATCCACAAGAGTCCAAACATTTCTTTCCTCGATTGATTTAATCTCGTCCTTCATTGCATCGAACCATTTCTTTTGGAGCTCCGGATTAAGTTTTAGGACATCTTTCAAATGTTCAGGAGACTCTTTGACACGAGCTGCAAGAAGAAACTCAAAAGTATTGAGTCCTTTTTGTTCTTCTTCAACTTCTTCCACTCATGCGGTTTGAGAAGGTCCTGCGACAGGAGATGTAGGAGAAGGAGGAGTAGTGGACTTGGGTAATGGAGTCAAAGGAGAAGAGGGAGGATGAGAAATCCATTCCCTAGGAACAGAAGGAGCCTGTGGTTGAAAAGGTGATGGAGGTCTCCTTTCTTCTTGTGTTTGTCTCCTATATTCACTTGAATTGCGAGCATGTTGCTCAGCATTCCTAATCCATTCCTGAGCAGTGTCTCTATTTTGCTGAATATCCCTTTCAATCTGAACAGGAGGTCTAGCTCCATAAATGTTATCAGGTCGAGATGTAGGGATAATTCTGCGTTTAGGACGAGGTTCTCTTTGTTCAAGTTGTTCTGGGTGTGCCCTTCGGAGATTTCTATTATCACCAGGAACAGGATATGGTTGGTGAGGGTGTTGAACAAGATTGGGAGGAACAACAGGAGCTCTGTGTGGTCTTTGTTGTTGTTGAACTGGTCTGTTATTATGACCACCCTGTTGTGGGTTTGAATTACGAGGAGGTTGTTGTGGATTCTGTGGTTGGATTGGATGAGGTCCATAGTTGGGAGGATCAATCCCAAAATCAGGTAGGTTTCCACCAGTATCGCTAGAACCAGAGGATTGGTCATCTTCGGAATCAGGGTCACTTGAGGTATCGGATTTTCTTCGAATACTATCCAAACAGAACGGAAAGGAGTCTTCTACGAACTTGGTGGTGCGAGACAAAATGACCTTTTGGCCATATAAAAATCGATAGCCTTTTGTTTTGGGTTCGTATCCTATGAAAATCATTTCAATTGCATGTGGGTCCAATTTATCCTTTCTTTGCTCCTTTGGTACCCAAACATAAGCCTTGCAACCGAATGTGTGAAAGTAAGAAATATCTGGAATTTTCCCAGTGAATAATTCAGCTGGAGTCTTGAATTGTATCCTCTTGAGCAGTGTTCTGTTGTACGCGTGAAGTGCACAATCGAATGCAAAGTTCCAGAATTTCTTTGGAACACATGCATGGTGACAAATAGCTCCGGATTTTTCCAGAATAGTTCAATTGAACCATTCAGCATGACCATTTTGTTGAGGCTGGTCAGCTATAGAAAGCTGATGTGCAATGCCCCTTGAAGTGAGGAGCGCCTTGAAAGTGTGTCCCATAAATTCTCCCCCTCGATCTGAATGGAGAGTACCCAATTCCAGATTAAGTTGCCTTTGCATAGCAAGCAACCAGTCGGTAAAACACTTGTAGGTATCGGATTTATTTCGCATATAAATGCAAAAACCGAAGGAAGAATAGTCATCAAGTAGTGTTAAAACATACTTGGACCTGAAGTATGATTCGATGGGAAGTTCTAAGAGGTCGGCATGAACAAGTTCCAAAGGGCGAGTAGCACGTTTCCATGAGGGTTTAAATGACTCAGAAGCCATTTTGCCTTGTGCACAGCCCTTGCAGGACTGAATTCCATGGAAAGGAATATCAGGAAGACCTAATCGGCGAGTATGGCGTAAAATATTATTGGCAGGATGTGCCAGCCGATTGTGCCAAAGAGATTCGGCATCCAATGTAACCATCGGGCAAAGGACCAAAAAAGCATTGGAGGGTGGAAGCGGAATGCCCACAAACCAATGTAATGGTGAATTAGGTGAAGCTAATCATGCTTCAACTAAAATCCGGCCATCAGGTGTTCGGATTACTTCATTGTTTGAAGTCACTTTGCTTCTATATCCCCTGTTTAGAAGCATATTTCGAGAGCATAATCGCTTCGAAAATTGAGGGCTATAAACTACTTGATCCAAGGAAAGAGTGGAGCCATTTTCTAGCTGCAACACTACAGTTCCTTCACCAATAAGGTTGACTCATTGTTTTCCAGCAGTATTAGCTGACTGCAGAGAATTATACTTCTTAAAAGATAAGAAGTCAGAATAATAAGGGGTCACATGATGTGAAGCCCCTGAGTCAAGCATCCAAATAGACTCGCCTTTGGGAAGTATGATGTTGACTGAAGTATCACAGGGATAACAGTCAAAAGCGTCTACTGCATTGCAGTTGAATTCGCCAGGGTTGTAACCACTGACAGAATTCTCCAGGTCATGATCAAAGTCCAGTACATCAAGACAAATAAAAGGACGAGGACGAATATAAGTCCTCGGATTTGGTACACTCGCATGAAATTCTGCTAATGATAATTTAAGTGGTCTGCGAGATTTTCAGGAAGACTTGGTAGAATGTCTGTTTCCTCGAATAACCTGCGACACATCATCTGCAGAACTCCTCTCTCCTGCCACGCGTATATCAACCAGGCCAGTAGCTCCCATTCCATTCTCGGGTTGGATGGGCGAGCTAAGTATAGGCCGGGTTCTCGACTCAGAAGAGGGAAATGGAATCCTCCTCGATAGAGGATCCAAGTTCTCCCGTTGTAGGGATTCCTGAAGGGATAAATCCATTCTGAAACCCATCGACTCTGAGGAGCAGTAGGCGCGCATGCAGATAGTGCAAAAACAAGGAGAATTAGATCTTGGTATTTTGACACAAGGAGTTACTGACTCAACTTCAGAGATGAAGGAGTTCTGTATTTCCTCTTGATACCAGTCTGAGAGAGTACCATCTGGTTGAATTGGTAATGTGGGAACATGACCGACATGTTCCATGGCCATCTCGATATCCTCAGCAGTTAACTCAGGAGACAGCTCCCGAGAAGCGAGAATATTATGGGTGCCAAGAGGAACATTTAGATCAGGACGAGAAGTGGATTCAATGGCATCATCTGGAGAATACTCCGGAGAAGTGTGGCGGAAATTGATTGCATTGATGTCAAAGTCATCATCAGGGTAATTTTCCTGGACTTCATCAATTGATGCGAGGTTAAACTCCTCAGCACCTTGTCCAGGAATGTCTAGCTCGTTGGTTTGGGCTTTTCCCTTGCCCTTACCACGGCAACGATTCTGGTTTCGTCCTCTGTTGGACAAACCTCCCTGTTGGTTTTGATTTTGACCTTGATTTCCTTGATTTCCTTGAGGGTAAGGTTGGTAACCACCTCCCCCTCTTCCGTGTCTGCCACGAAAACCTCCTCAGCTACCTCGGCCACGAGATGATCCACCACCACGATGGTCCTGAGTATTATGCGATCCTTTGCAAATATTACAAAGGGGCGGTTTATTCATGCGAGATAAAAGAGAATTTGATTCCTTTTTGATAGTAGTGGAAGAACCAGAAGATTCTCCCATTTGTCTTGGTAACAAAGATTGTCTGGATCGATGAGACCATAATTCCTTCATTCGAGGAATAACAGTGTCTGGTTTGAGTTGTGCGGGGTCGATAGATGATAGAATATTTGTGGGAGCTTGGTCCCAGGATGCTGTCATAGTATTGACAAGGAGTAACAACTTCATTTTGTCGTCCAAGGTAATGCCTTGACCAGTGATGGTCTTAAAAAGCATGTTGATCTCGGCAATTTTAGCCATGAGATCGTCCTTGGGTTTAACTTGAATTTTGAGGAGTCTTTGAAATTCCATGAAAGTTGTCATGGCAGAAGGTTTGCCATATTTGTTCTCCAAGTCTTCCCATTTCAAATGAGAAGTTGCATGGGCATCAACAGAGAGTGCAATTATTGGATCACAGTATAAAGTGATGCATCCTTGAGCACATGCATCCGAGGTGTGCCAAGCAGCAGCAGCAGCAGCATCTGCAGGTAAAGCTTCTGTACCCGCAACGATTCCCCACACTCCCAAAGTTTGAAAGTATGCTTTCATCATAACTTGCCAGACAGTGTAGTTCATCCCATTGAGTTTTGGGATGTTCTTTCCAAGACCTCCTTCAGAAGACATTCTAATAAATGTCAAGGATTAGATGGTCGTAAAGGAAAGTTTTTCTTGGATCGGTGATAGATGGATTAAATTCACCTTGGAGGAGGGTGCACATGTGTTTACGACGCTTGCAGGCACGGGACTTTTGTCCGGGACGATTCCGAGTACGTGGTGATCGGTGTTTTATTTTTGGTTCTGGTTCCATGCCTTTCTCAGCATAATGCCAATTGGCGATGTGAGAACTCCGCTGAACATTATACTCGAGAAAGTCGAAGCATAAGTCAGGGAAGTAGTGGTAGGATAGGAACAACCATCCCATTTCATGAAGTCCATGGGGGTTCGAAAAGCCTAACCACTCAGAGGCACAACTATAAGGAAATGGAAACCAGCCATATATGCGATTACTGTACTCCCTAGAAGCCAAGATTTCATAAAGATTGTAAGGGCTATCTAGGCAGGGATCGAGAGATCCATCAGGATACTCTAGGAATCGGCCTGTGGATGCGTACGGTACGTCCATTGTACCGGGAAGAGGATAGTTTGTGCTTAACTTCGGTAGCCGCACGAGACCTAGCAAGAGCGTTGGCATATAATCTGCGACATCTGGGTTGGACATAAGCCTGTCCAGTAGTACAGTCCATCGCACATTCGAGATCTGCGTAAACCGTGCCAGTTGTTGGCCAGTAAACGAAGCGGCAGTAACCAGCAGTGTCAAGGTACCAAAGAGTACCTCGATCTGGGTTGACACCTGCTCGGGTTGCGTCCATATCTGTGATCGCCTTAAAGTTGTCAATGAACTCCAATAACTGGAGATCAAAAAGATGTCCCCCGAGTTTATGCTCTCGGAAGTAGAGGGGAACACATTCAACATCGGTGACTCCTTCTCTCCAAAGTCCTCTGTAATGGCTCTCCAAATACTCGTGCCAAACCCTGAGAGGAGGGACGAGCTTGCAGAAAGGGTTTCCCGAGATGTAGAGGGCATGGCAGTTGTAGTATATGTAGACGAAGGTGTCGTGAGTAATTGTGGAGGCCGGAACAGTCCAGAGGGCAGGATCTTCATAGGTTAGACTAGGAAGGTCACAACCGTTGAAGTGAGCAATAGCATTTGGAGAAGACAGGAAGGAAACTTTAGGGGCGAAGTCGGTAAGATAACCATGATAAGCAGTATGGATCCCAGGAAGTTCGAACGGCATGTCGGCTCCAGGATACGTCGGGAAGCCATCCCATGTCACCTCGATCTGAGAGAGAGGGACGTGGGCGAGCAAGGCTTGCAGGCGCACGAAAAACGATCTACTCAAGGGTACCGCATAGCGCCAGTGGGAACAATCTCTAACGTATAACACCTCCATATATTCAACAACTTTCTTCACATACTCCTCTCTCCACTTATTTCCCGCGTACATGCTGTCACGAGTGTGGGCAGCAGCGATTTCAGTTCGTTTAGCAATGACGAGAGACATTCTGCCAAGAAGGTAAGGACCCGTTCTTAAATAGTGAAAGACGCAGCTAAAAAAGCAAATCGAACTCAGTGTTGTCATTGACAGCGAGATCGACCTCAGCGATCAGGTTATTAGCCTGAGCGAGCACGTCATTCATCACCAAAACGAGCTCCAGGGGTGGAGTCGCTTCACAAACAGGAGGTATAGGATCGGCACCTCCTTCTATCGTGTAAGGTGGAACGGGATCTAGGTTGGCATCGTTGTTGCAATCGGGAATAACGTGAAGAAGATAATTGGGAGGCGGAGCCTCAACCATAGGAGGATGAAGTCCATCGCGAATGAGACGTAAATCAGCTCCCATGGCAGCAGTGATGCGAGCGCGTACCCAATAGAGATAGATGTCGCACCATAAAGGACCAGCTAAGGCTGCAGTCCAGAAGGCTAGCAAGCATGCAAACATTTCCCTAAATGATCCATATCCTCCAAGGGACATATAAAAAACAGTAGTATAAAAAGCCATCAAAAGCAACACAAGGTAAGCAATAACGCTCAATCCCAGCGCATCTGGGCCATCAATAGGCATGCTGATATGGCCATCGCCAGAGATCAGTAAATGCGTAATGACAATAGCACACCGACAGTTAGATGTCGGGGCTCATAACCTATTGGCAGAGGAACGAGGACAAAGGGGAAAAGGGCGAGAGCTTAAGACGAGCACTTGCCTTTATGATTGGATAGAGCGTTGAAAGTAAACGGTAATTTGTAAGAGAGCTGTTGAGGCTCAAAGAGTTAACAGTATAAGATTGACTGCTAGTCTGAGGGGATACGGCAGAAACCCCTTGGTTTATATACATGTAGGATGCGCACAGACCAGGTGACGCATATAGTAAGTGGAACTACTATCTACCATGTATAGTAAAGAATGTCATGGAACACCATAGAATAAGTGGAGTAAAGTGACATCATTGTTGAGTCACTTATAAAGCATGACATCATAGTGAGTCATCACTAATGGTAAGCAATCTAGAACCGGTAGTAATTGATAAACAATTCCAACAGTATGTATATTCTGCTTTTCTTATTCTGCTTGTGCCTACATTTAATTAACTTAGTATTGTGGTATGCATTTTGCTGTATTATATATTCTTGTGTTTTCACACTTGGGTAGCATAGTTATGGACACCTCAGTTGGCTATTACACCCAACCAAGAGTACATTCTACAGTAGCATGCCAGGTAAAACATAGTTGACAAAAAGATGATTTTCCATGGAGATGCTAGCAGATAGGCACATAGTAATGTACACTGTATATGCAATGGCTTAGTACCAACTTGTGCATTAAAAATGTACCAGTAATATCGAAGTTAGATGTGCTGCTGCAATTCAGCAATCATGTAATTCATCAAATCACCACCTACTGCTATCACGTACAATAGCCAGCCATGGTAGCAAGTGCCTCCCTCACTGAAGCCATACTTGGTCGGAGCATGGGGATAGGATCCCAACACTGGTTCAGGATCTCCCAGAACTCCTCCTTCTGTTTCTCAGTGAACACGATCTTGCATGTCGTCGGTGCACCCCTGGATGGTTTGACGCCTCGCATTATGTCAACGGTCACAGCGGGGTCGTTCCACCGGTGAGCATATGGCGGGTATCCAGTAGCCACCTGACATACGTACATATATGATGTCCTCTCGCTATCAAACAAAAAAAAGGACGGACCTCCAGACATACGCATCCAAAGGAGTAGACGTCACTTTCGGTTGTGATTTGTGGAACCTCATCGTCGACGAGTGCAATAAACAGTTCAGGCGCCATCCAACGCGTTGAACCACGGTGCCCAGACGATCTTAGCTTCGCAGCTTGCAAACCGGACTCCATAAGTGACAGCTCCTCAATGACCGTGGAAAGTCCAAAGTCTGTGATGACGGCAGTACCAGCATCACTGATGAGAATGTTTGTCTAAAACAAGTTTAATGTCTTGAC
>NW_026261003.1:0-32453 GCF_024613125.1 Pisolithus orientalis | reverse complement strand
GGCAAAACTAGGCAACTTACACGCGGATTGAAGCTGTACTATCGAGCTAGTCCCGCGAAAGTTACAGACACGCGAGCCGCCAGAACTTTTGGGCGAGAGGAAATTGATCGAAATCCTCTCACACTACTAAACCCTGCGCAATTTTGATGAATGGCGAATGGACCAGTTCATCTCAATACCCGGACTTTTCTGCCACTGGACAATTCGTCCAAGTTCCACTGGCTAGCATGTAAGCTGCCATCGCTCGATTGATCACGGCCAGAGATGTTTCATTATACCGCGTTGGGGATGTATGAGGACACTGATGAGAAAAGAAGGCCGGTCCACTAATGGGCCATATTACTCCACTGACTAACAGGACTTCCAAGAACCACTTACTGACGATCATCCATCCTGTCAACTCAAATTTTTTGCAGTGCCGTGCCAATGCACGAAGATCGTCAATATGTGGCTGACGTCGTTTATGCCTCAGTGGGGCGCTATATTACACTGCCCTCAAGCACAGAATCACGGGAGTTCTGTTATCTAGTAGGTGGATACAACAGACATTCTTGACACCAAGCTTTTCTAGGCTGTACGACAACACACTAAGATCCCAATAGCAAGAAGGCAGTCATTGCAAGCGACTTTTCGGCTCGCCTCGGTGGTGTGCTTGACAGATCGGCGGCTGCTGCATGCGCAGCCTGGCCGGCCTCCGCTCATAGCGTGTTCTCAGACCAATATAGTGTGTGTCTTTGTATTCGTAAGTTTTAGTGTGTCCTCCGCGGAAGTCATCTGTTCAGACCCGTGACGGGGTGGTCATTTACATTACAGGTTACACGTGCCCACCAGAGGTATGAGTCTCGCGTAGGATATGTGTACATTTACGTGTCAGATATAATATTGTTGTACTTAACCCTTAGAATCGGGCTTCCTCGGTCGTTGATAGAATGAATTGCTGTTACGGCCCGGGATATCTCACACCGGTTCGCTGGAGTTTCGCCAGGCCATGGGTTTTCATTATTGAATTTCATTAATTTGTTACTGTGTGAAACACCAGTTCGCCACACTTTTCGTGAGAACATGCATGCATGGGTGGTTCTCCGATCACAACCGTGCTGCAAGGGTCGTGGCCTACTAGGGCCTACCCCACACCATATGGCCTCAGGACTGGTGTCAAGCCTTTCGCGTTTATGCCAAATTAATGCAAGTAACGTCAAAGACACCGAGATCCGGTACTATCTGGTCATACGATTCAGCAGCCGGGCGATCTCTCTGGATGCCCATGGCCTCGACGGGTATTTCGAACAGCCTGCGAAACTTTAAGGGAAACCGGAGGAAGCCGGCTATACTTGCTTACGTTGGTACTCTAACGGTGGGTTAGTTTGGCCAGCCTGAGAAGGACAAGATGCGGGTTCACTCTGTCGGCGCGCGTGCTGCCTCGTGTAAATTTCTGATCGTGAGGGGGCCCGAAGAGAAGCTGCATTGCTGATGTGAAAAGTCCCTAAGTACTGACCCGTGTCAGCCCATCTGCCTCAGCCGCATTCCTCTCCTCCATCATGGCTGCCACTCCGTGTACGAGTGACGATTCCAAGCCCGAGCAGTTGCCCTCAGTGGGCAAAAGTTCTTACGACGCTATGACCGGATCCGCCCCAGAGGCTCCCGCTCCAGCTCTCCCTGAGTTCCCAGAGGGTGGTCGGCAAGCTTGGCTAACCGTGCTTGGAGGGTGAGGGACATGTCTTTCAGTCTCCAGAAAATTTGATTTTCAAGCGAAACGTAGATTCCTGATATTGTTTTGCACTTTCGGTACAGTGCAATCTTTTGGGGTGTATCAGGATTACTATTCAGTAGGCATATAAGCAATCATCCACGGGCTCAGTTTATTTGACGATGTGTCTTCCAGCGGGTCCTCCTGAGTGAACGCACCGCTTCAGACATCAGTTGGATCGGTTCTATGCAGACGTTCCTCCTTTTTGCCGGAGGTCTTCCAACTGGAAAGCTGTTTGATGACGGATACTTTCATCACTGTCTCGCCTTTGGATCATTAATATATCTATTCTCGTGAGTTTCCCGCTGATCTGCGGATGGCATTGCGGTGACCCTGCTAATGTGTGTAGCATTTTCATGTTATCCCTTGTCCAACCAGGCCAGTACTATCAAGTGTTTCTCGCCCAGGGCGTTGGCTTGGGAATAGGAATGGGAATGATCATGCTTCCTGCGCTTTCTGTAACTTCTCATTACTTCCGTCGGCGTCGGGCAGTTGCCATGGGGGTGGTCATAGCAGGTGGGCGCATTACTGATAAATGCATCGAGTGCTTCATATTGCTCCTTCAGGTTCTTCGACAGGGGCAGTGGTTTTCTCCATTTTGCTCAACAACCTGTTTAACGGGAAGGTTGGCTTCCCTTGGGGGGTCAGGTCTGTAGTATTTATAACTTGCTGGGGGCGGAGCTGATAATTGTTCTTCAGGACTGCGGCGTTTATCGACCTTGTATTTCTTCTCACGGCAAACCTTGTGATGAAAACTCGACTGCCTAGTCGTAGAGAGAGACCAAATGCCAAGCCAATTAATATTCGAGCCGTCCTATCTGATGGGGGATATTGGCTTTGCATTATTGGGTGGGCTTGAACTTAACACTGCTTAACTACTTTGGTCTCACCGGCTGTTAGTGCGGCATTGGTGTTTTGGGGTCTCTTCGTGCCATGTATGTCAGGCTGCGGTGAGCTCATGTCACAGTATTAACATTATCCAGTCTTCTACTTGCAAGTGTTTGCTGAGCTGCACGGTCTCCCCAAGAGCCTTGCCTTTTACGCTGTAAGCATGCTCCACAGCGCCTGATAGTTTCGCACTGCTGACGATAAATCTAGATCCCTATTATGAATGCGTCTTCGTTGTTCGGAAGGACGATACCTAATTTTCTCGGAGACTACTTCGGACCCTTTAACAGTAGGTCACCTCGGTACCGTAGGGGTTAATGAACAGACGTACCTACTCACCGTGATTCTGCAGTTATGATCCCATGCACGATTATTTCGGGGGGTCTCATCTACCTCATGTTCGCGGCAACGGGTGTGGCTGGCACGGTTGTCTTCGGTATTTTGTATGGCTTCTTCTCAGGAGGATGTAAGTATTCCGTTTGGATAAGCCCCTGCATATGCGGATACATGATCCCTGTCATTCAGTTATCTCGATCATAACGCCAGCCGTGGCTTCTTTCTCCCGAGACTTAAACGAAATTGGGTACGTCTTTCGTTTTAAAGAGGTCGGAAAAGCTGATGGTCGGGATGTGGAATGCGTATAGGACTCGCATCGGCATTGCATGCTTCGTGATTGGGTTCGCGCTGCTTACAGGGACTCCGATCGCGGGTGCGCTCGTGCAACAAAATCACAATGGACCCTATATCTGGTGGCGCCCGCTCGTCTTTGCCTCGGTACGTCCGTTAATTTCAATATGTGAAATGACCTAATTCGGCACGCACCAAGATCGTTGTGCTTGCTGGCACAGTGTGTCTCATCGCCTCGAGACAGATACTATCCAAGCGGAAGTCCACTCACATTCTTTAATGATCGAACGAATTCGGCATGACGTTGATGGTTCTGAGATGGTGATATCTGATCTAGTGACTCCTGTAATGTTAAGATAGCGGACCCAGGGGCCGTCTTCCACACGGCTTCAGGGGCGTGAAAGCGAAAGTACTTACTGGATCATGCATTCCAAGTAAAAGTTGTACAGTAGCATAACTCGATGCTCTTTGAAATGCATTCTACCAGTAACACAATTGACAAACTTTCAGGAGGGCGTGCTGGATGTGTTGCTACTTACTAGGATGGGTATGGCGCGACACTGTTTCTTGGCCCCATCTGATCGGAGACGCGTGTGATGATGCTCATGAAATGTCCAGATATGCAGTTACACATATAGTCATCCGACAAATTATTAACTGGCAAGCCTCAAGGGTCAAGCTGAAGTACGTAAACTTAAACGTCATACAAGGTTGCTGAGCATTGTGCCCGTCCAACGGTTCCGGTTAGGTGTGCGCTAGACTATAACTTAAATGTCGTCTGATCAGCCTTACAACGGGCATAAGTCTATGAGTTCCTTGTGCAAAGTACGCAGAGGGGTCGCCTACGGGGAGTCAGAGAGGACATCGTCATGGAAATGGATATGAACGAGCGGATGCAGTATGAGCAGTATTAGTGAGGGGCTACACACACACCTCACCGTTTCCAGCTGAAAACTCACTCAGATCCTCGCATTATTTGTTCCCGGAATTCGGGGGTTGACGTGGTTCTTCAAGGCGATGACGCATAAGCAGTAAGAGCCAGGCGGAGATATAGAACCCAATACTTGCGCTCTTCATCCACTCACGGAAGAACGCTTACCCATATATACCCAATGGTATCACGGGTCACGAACATCGCCGTCAGGATTGCGAACTTCTTAAGACAAACAACCGTAGTTCTGTTGTTTGAAAAGGGAAGCAATTTGGAGAAAGTTCATCTGGAACAAGTACCGAGATTCACCAACGTTCGTCGTCAGGCAGGTTATTAAAGGAGAAAAGGAGTGCAGTACTCACTCCGTGAGGTCAGATGAGTATCTGGGTAGACCCACGCCGGGAACCCAATTATCATACGGGAATATCACGGACTCGTGTCTCGTAGTGAGAGGTTGGTCTTCTCAGCAATGAAGCGGCCTCGTCCTGCAAGGTCAGTGGGGAGCGGATTCCGGTCCAAGTGAACCTATTTTGGCCCTAACCCTTTGGATATGTAATTTTCCCAGTAAACGTGATGGCACATAGCCCCGTGAGGAGATATCACACCTGGGAACTGGGGCCCATGGCCACTCAAGGTCGGGGGGAACTCGAGGAGGAACGGGGCCATCATTTCTGGATATGTGAGGACAAAAGCTAAAGCCTGCATCCATTGGTGCGGACCAAAGGTGTCGCATCGATCGCGGAAAATGCAGAATTGTTGCACTACGGTCTTTCCCATCTCGTTCAGTCCGGTGGGCGACGGTTGCACTTGAATGTAAGACCCCACCCACAAACACATCGGCGATGCAAGGGGTAATAACGCAACACGGGGTAAGGGGGGTGGGTCCTGGCCAAATTGGAGACGGAACAGCCTTGTCCCGTCGGAAACCAAAAAGCTTATCCCCCCAGCCAGACACCCTACATATGGAAACTATCGACAACCTGGTATGCATAGCACCTCGCGAGGTCAAACTTGAAAATTAAGGAGCAGGTTGTGGCCGGGCCTGACGATGCTCTACAGTCGAGATCAAATTCTCACGCCACCTCTTCGCAGCAACTCTGACATGCTGCGACTGCTCGTCAATGATCATACAACGAGATGTCACCCAAGTCCGCCTTGTTCGAGGGCGAGAAAACCACAGTCAAGTCGGCCATTCCGCCAGAAGACAACAAAATTTACTTCGCCACGCCTGTTCGCGTCTACTTTGCACATCCCCAACAATACAAGTGGACCTATGGAGGTTTACAGGGCGCTCTCGCACTCGTTGAGGATTTTTCTAAGCGTGCGTACTTTGTGAAGCTCGTGGACATTTTTGGGAGCAGAAGTGTCATATGGTCGCATGAGGTATATGAGGGGCTCGAGCTGAACCAGGACAAACCCTTCTTTTATTCATTTGCCGGTGATGTGAGTCTCTTCTCCCCGAAATGTCGTCTTTCTGTTGATGCGTTATGGCCTACGCTATGGAAGTCATGTATGATTGGTCTGGTCTTCTCCGACCAAAAGGACGCAAAGTTCTTTCACAAAAAGCTCACCAATCGCAAAGCGATCAAAGGTTCGGTCAACATGTCTCATATTGTCATTCTCAAACTGATGACCCTTCTCACAGCGAAAGCCGCCCAAGTAACAAAGCCAGTTTCAAAGGGCGGTAAGATTGACAAGTCCATGATATCGGGTCCGGTGCAAGGCTCCTTCAAGCATGTCGCGCACATGGAATTCGATCTTGAGAAGGGTTTTATTGTTGAGGGTGTAGATAAATCCTGGGGACAACTTGCTGCCGACTTGGGGGTGCATGGTATTCCCACAGACGTTGTTGAGGCCAACACGGATTTCATTCGGGAGTTCTTCGAAAAAGCGAAACAAAATGGTCATATCCAGGATACGGAACCTGCCAAGAAGAAGCCACCACCCCCACCTGTCCCTCGACGCGGAATGCATGGTCCCTCGGCAAGTGTTACTTCGACCAACGGCGACACCCAATCCGCTCCGGCACCCCCAGTACCTCCTGCAAGGGTACCGCATACTAAACCAATCCCCCCTCCTCAGCCGCGATCTGCACAACGCAATTCAGGCGCTCCTATCCCACCACCACCTCCTTCCAGAAGTCCTGCTCAGCCGCCACCACCCCCTCCTATTCGACCAGCTAGTGCTGTACCTGTGCATCCTTCTCGCCCAGCTCCTCCACGCCCAGGAGTGACCCCTCCACTTACCAACGGACCACCACAACCACCGCCACCACCGCCGCCATCAACCAGCGGGCCACCACCACCACCACGACCTCCGCCATCAACCAATGGTCCACCACCACCACGACCTCCGCCATCAACCAGTGGTCCACCGCCACCACGACCACCACCGTCAACCAGTGGTCCTCCACCTCCACCTCCACCTCCACCTCCACCCCCGCCTCCACCTCCACCACCACCGCCACCCCCGACAACTGGGTCTCCTCCGACCACTCATGGACCACCCTCTCCTCCAACTGAAGATGACGTGCCACCCCCTCCTCCACCCCCACCACCTCCCACTTCAGCGTCGGCACTCCCAGCTATGCCACCCTCCCAGCCCGGCCGCGCTGATCTTTTGGCGTCCATCCGGGGGCAAAGTGTCCACAATCTGCGCAAGACCCCCAAAGTCGATCCCAACGCAACGTCGACGCTCGCGCCTACCGCAGACGAACCTAGTACACGTAGCGGTGATAGTGGCGGAACTACAGTTGCAGCTGGTGGTGATTTAACCGCTGCACTTGCAGCCGCGTTACTGCAAAGGAGTAAGAAATTGGGAGAGAGCGATGAGGAGGATGACGATGACGATGACTGGGATTAGATTAGCTGCTATTTATGACGTTTATACAATCGAATACCCGGTGTTCTGTCCCGGTTCAATTGTGATGTATGATATATGCGAGTATGTAAGTGAACGTTTGGTTACGGTAGTTCGGAAGTACTCGTTGAGTCCGATCTTCCCAAATGACCCTTCCTTGCGTACGGAGTTGAATGCACCGCATGATATCACCACGAACGTCCCCATGGTCACTGTTCCATAAAATCCAGCCAGCCAGCCAGTGGCATGTATCCAAGGACGACGATACGATGATAACCTGATTTGGGCTGGAAGGCGATTGCCGAGATTGGTGTGACAAATGAGGGGGAACAGTTCGGGACAAGCCCACCCTCGACCCCAGCTTTACTCCCTGTCAACTCCAATCCTCCATCGCATCTCCCGCCGTCGCAGAAGAGACGATAGCCGAACGAGATCTGTAAGAAAATGGCCGATCAATTGGTAAGTCGTCCCCCTGTTTGTCGCGTAGGTTTCGCTCTTGTTTATCGTTATGGATGCTTGTGGTTTTGCACAGTCCGAAGGTGGGATGTCCGCTTGCTTTTTGGTCACACTTGCTAACAGATAACATGCAGAGCAAATTTCCGGTTAGTATACCCCTTGTTGTTTGCCCGTCGGGCGCGATGAATGCAGCGATGTATAGAGTTCAAGGAAGCCTTCTCTCTCTTCGACAAAGGTACTTTTTCTGTATTAGACGCGCGTTTCGTTTGGTGTCGTGGGACCAGGATTTCTAACACAACGCTTTGGCAGACGGTGATGGGACGATCACTACGAAGGAGCTTGGGACTGTCATGCGCTCGTTGGGTCAGAATCCTACCGAAGCGGAACTTCAGGACATGATCAACGAAGTTGACGCCGATGGAAACGGGACGATTGATTTCCCAGAATTCCTCACCATGATGGCACGGAAGATGCGTGACACGGATAGCGAAGAAGAGATCAAAGAGGCGTTCAAGGTCTTTGATAAGGATGGGAATGGTTATATCAGCGCGGCCGAGTTGCGGCATGTCATGACAAACCTCGGTATGCAATCCTTTGTTTCCTGGAAGTAAACGAAATCGTTTGACGTTAAATTGTAGGTGAGAAGTTGACCGATTCAGAGGTCGATGAGATGATCCGTGAAGCCGACGTCGATGGTGATGGTCAGATCAATTACGATGGTGAGTCTTATTGAGGAGCTGTTCAACTTTTTGATCGTTGACTGTGAAATTGCAGAGTTCGTCAAGGTGGGTTATTTATGTTCACCAGCAGGTTCCGGGGTTCAGCTGCTGACAAGTTCATATCTAGATGATGCTTTCCAAGTAGCCAGTTTTCTTGTACTCTTCACCACCAAGAACATCTTTGTTCCGTAGTACATTTTGCAGTGATTATATTCCCATTCTTGTAATCACACATTGGAAAACTGGCTATTGGCCTGTGGGGGCCAAGTATTTGTGGTGCTTGCTGGATTACATGTGTATTATGTAAGCATGTTATTGGATTTCATTTGTCAATGTTTGGTCTACAGCATGCTATGATTCTGATTGGGTGGGTGTGATTAATGAAGGTATGAGTTTCTCAGTGTATGAAGTAGTCACTTTATTAGTACCTAACAAAGGTATGAGTTTCTACACTACATCAGTACCAAGTAAATGAGCAGGAATCTAGCTATACTCACCTCAGTGTATGAAGTAGTCACTGAGGTGGAAAACAACAGTGTGGAAAATTTATAGTATGGTAATTAGTAAGTGTAGTGACATTGGAATTTAATTCTGCAGGTTGGGGAGAAACTCTGAGCCCTCTGGATGAAACTCCAAGAGGCTACCATAACTCCAGAATGCATTCTCAACACTCCTCCTCAATTGGAACAAAGTCTGAGTGCAGATGCAAAGTGTTTTGCCTTGGTGCCTGGTAAGGGTTTGGTAAGGGTATCAGTGACCATGTCGTCAGTAGGGCAATAAATTAAACAAAAGGAATGATTTTCCACAGCAAAATGAATGAAGTGGTATTGTATATTGATGTGCTTGGTGTGAGCATGGTAGCTGCCATCCTTGGTGAGTGCAATGGTGGATTGGCTGTTGGAATACAGTGGGATAGGATGTTTGAGTGGTCAGAAAACTTCCTGATGAGTTGTTGAAGCCACAAGCCCTCTTTGGCTGCATGAGTTGCTGCAATGTACTCTGCTTCTGTGGCTGAGAGTGTGATGAGTTCTTGTTTCTGTGAAGCCCAACTAATAGCTCCTCCATCCAATAGATATGTGTATCCACTGATAGCCTGTTGATGCTCCTGTGAAGCTCCATCTGCATTGGTATAGCCCTTGAGGCCTTGTTCTGAGTTTCTGAATGTCAAAGCAAGTGCTTTTGTGCCTGAGATATACCTGTAGATTTGTTTCATGGCCTCCCAGTGAGTCATGTTGGGTGCATTGTTGAACTGCATGACTGTGGAGACAGCAAATGCAATGTCAGGGTATGTTCCAACAGCAAGGTGCATGAGGGAGCCAACAGCAGCATGGTAGGGTATGTTTTTCATGCATGCAGCTTCTTTGGCTGGCTGCAGAATTTCTCTGCAGGAGAGTTTTATGCCAGGGTCCATCAGGATTGTTGCTGGCTTGCAGTTGGTGAGGTTGTATTTCATTAGGATGGCCTCAATGTATGACTGCTGCGACAGGGATATGGTGTGGGCTTCTCTATTCCATGTCACCTTCATTCTGAGTAGCCAGCTGATGGGCCCTAGGTCAGAGATTTTGAAACGAGTGCTTATCTCCTGTTTAAATGAGTGAATTAACAATGGGGAACTGCCTGTTATAGTGCAGTTGTTGATGTGGCTGGCAAGGATGAGAATTTCTGATCCTATGCAACCATAGAATACTCCCCAGTCTGCATGTGCCCTGGTGAGTCCAAGACCTGTGAGAGTGGCACATAGCTTCTGGTACCATCGAAGTGTGCCTTATTTTGAGCCATATAATGTGACATTTAACTTCCCAACTGGATGGGAAAAATTCCACCCTACAGTGTAGCCCTCAGGGAGCTCCATGTAGATGTCTTCACCATCTCCAAGTTTGCCATTGAGGAATGCCAAGTGGAAATTGAATACATCAATGTCCCAGTCATTGCATGTGGTGATTGCTAGTATGGTGTGGAGAGATGCAAGTCTTGTGACAGGAGCATATGTTTCATCATAGTTGATGCCCTGTATCTGAGAGTAGCCCTTAGCAACTAGGTGGGCCTTGTGCTTCTTGATTTCTCCAGCAGTGTTGTGTTTGATCTTGAAAACCCATTTGCATCCTATGACATTTGCACCTTTTGGGCACTCAACAATGTCCCAGGTGTGTGCTTCCTCTAGGCTCTGTAATTCCACATTTATGGCATTTTGCCACTTTGGCCAGTCAGCTTGGGATTTTGCCTCATGAACTGTTGATGGGTCCAGCCCTTTGGCTTCAGCCATCCCTGCCACCATAGCATACACCATGTTGGTGTTGTCTTCATCAGCAGCTAGTTCATCGTTGAATACATAGGTAGCATTCTCTCAGGATTTTGGGCTGTTTGGGTTGCTATTGCTCTCTTGGAGTTCTTTTACAAAGTTGAGAGGGATGTGCCCATCACAAGTGCCTTCCCCTGCATGTAGGCACTGTCACACACCAAAGGTGTTTGGTGAGGTGGACATGGATACAGCTGATGAATGGAGATGAAGACCATAGCCCTCGTGTGAAGAAGGACAGCCAGGAATGTCGGCAGTCATCCCTCGCACAAGAATAAGTCATCAGTGCCAGAGAAAAAGAAAGGGAGCAAGTTAAGCACTGGCTAAAATTCTTAAGCACCCGTGTATGGCATTCCGGTTTTTGACATATCTCTGCCATTTCTGCAGATACCAAGACCATTCCCACACTTGCTTGTAGTGCTCAGCCACATGATCTTACCTTCCAAAATTGGAAAGGATTTGTGCACTCCACATGTTTCTACAGCACTCCCTCCAAAAGATGCTCATTTTGCTAATTCTTCTGATATGGCCACCTCCACATCAATCATTTCACTTGCCCCCTTTGCTAGGGACCATGGCTACATATATCTACCAGGAATTCCTACCAGCTTCCATCCTGAAGCATCCTGGTACATCCCACCCTTGTCTGTGCCCTCTCAGCCCATCCAGCTTGGACAGTGTGTTCTTTTTGTCAGTATGACCTCTAGGAGGATGTTCTTTGGTTGCCTCAGGTCTGTCATTTGCTTGGAAAGGTCTTATGTGGTCATTTCAGTCTCTCTGGTCCAAGAAGCATATGGATCCTTCCTCCCTGCTCCCTGCAATGTCTTCATACCAGTCTCATCTGTCATTCTTCCAAGATTGTGACAGCTACAGTATAATATACTGTTCTCCACTCTCCCTGATCACATCCATGATGAGTATGATGCACATCTTGCCTCCTTATTGCAAGGTGCAGCAGAAGACACTCCCCCTTCATCCTCTCTTCCAACAGAGCCTTGTTCATGAAGTTTTTATTTGCTTCACTGAGAGGATGGTTTGGGGGGGAAGGTTGCAATCCCCTATGCTCCTGTCACCCCACAGACCCCCAAAGCTTGACCCCTGTTGACATCTGACTCACCCTGTCCACTTTTGGATGTACTATATTGGCATCAGATCAGTGCTGCCTCTCTGTCATCTCACTTTGGCCTAGAAGTGATCTCTTTGAGATGTGACATGCACAGCCTCCCCCTAATGTGATTCCAGTGTGCTTTCCCAGTTCCTGACATTACTTGACTCATACTTTGACATTTTGACTGTCTTTGACTCACCTGTTGCCAATACTTACCAATGCTTACCAATGCTTTCCAAGATGATTACCCATCACTTACATTCCTTACTCATCAGTTACCAATCACTTACCAAGTGTTTGCACCTTGTTTTCCATAGGCAACACCCCTGTACTGTATATAAATCACTGTACTTAGATAGCTGAATAGGAAGAAGACATCAGAGAGCCCCTCTTGCTTGCATTTTTTATCATCACTCAGTAAATCCTCCATCAGCTTCAATAGTTGAGACTTTATTAAGGGTCTAACTATCATCTACTTTGCTTATCCTTGTCTATCATCAATATACTTTGCTCCAAGCCCTCCCTGAGCTCAGTGCAGCTTAGGACATCAAATTAAGTCGTCATCCATCCTTCTGTAGGCTGACAGCAGTCTACCCTATTGCATTCTCTTGCATTCCTGCTTCTTCTTCATCAGGAGCACCCCCAACCCTCAGCACTCATCTTTGAGTGTTGTAGCTCACAAAAACCCTCCCAAAGAACAGGTTCTACCATCTAGGTACCACATAGGCACACCACCACTCACTCTTTTTGTCTTTTGTGTTGGTTTTGGTTGGTTTTCACCACTGAACCACACTTTGACTCACACTGCAGGATGGCAGGGTCATCAGGGGTATCAGAAGGGTCATCAGTATGGGCAGTTGCAGAGAATGTGGGATGGAAGGATGCAGGCAGCAGGAGACACACCTGATGGTAAGCAGGTGGCAGTAGGGAATGATGATCTTGATTGGAAAGAGATGTAGGAGGCAGGCAGTCATTGATGGTTTCTGTAGAGAATGAGTAAAAATGGTCTAGCCAATCCTTGTGGTCATCATCCTCAGGCAGGTTGAATTCTGACTGTGGACAGTGGGACAAGCCATCAGGACTGGCATGCCTGTCCACAGGAATGTGGATGAGTTTGAATGAGAAGAGGAGGATGCCAGCAATCCACTGATTGATCGTCACATTAGGCTGCAGATCTGGGTTATTTATCATACCCTTAATATACTTCACATCTACCTCCACAGTGAAGTTAGTGAGACTGAAGATGTATATGTGTACCATGCACAACACATGGAAGAGACTGTACAACTCAAGCTTAGCCTGGGAGTAGCAACTTTCCACTTCATTGAGGGTGATGGATCTGAAGTGACTAGGGTACTGTTTGCCATCATCACCAAGCTGGTAGAGGATGTAGCCAACTGCAATGGCTGAAGTGTCAACTGCCAGAATCACTTTGCAACTGCACTCATAGTCAATCCTTCAGAGTGTGGGGGACTTTACAATTTCGTCCTTGAGTCATTGCATGGCAGTGCTGTAGGAAAGTGAGAATTTAAGAGTGAGGTTGAGAGAACAATGAGATCTGAGGGGAGAGAGTAGGCCAAAAGGGGCTTCTATAGCCTGAGACTGGATCCTGGTAGTTGTCTGAAGGCTTCTATGGCTGTCTTGGTGCAGGGAATGACCTGCTTGAGCTTGCCTCTTGTCTTAGGGTAACTTGTCTCTTTTTTCTAAAGGAAAAAACCATACACAAGTAGCACTACTGCTGACTAAGCAACCAAAAATGCGAAATCTAAGTGCAACTCATAGAAAAAAGTATCTAGAATGAAAATGAAGTAAAACAAGCAAAATAAGGCAATTCCCCTGGTAGGGAAAGTACATTCCCTACAGCATGTTGTGGTTTGTCCCATGTGAATGGTACATCTTTCCATGTGAGTGCAACTAGCAGCCATGCAATCTTGGCAAAGTCTTTGATGAAGATGTGTAGTACACCACAGACACCAAGGAAACTGTGAACCTGTGTCAGGTTGCAGCACTCAGGCCAGTCGCAGATCTTCTGCACTTTGCTTTCTTCAGGAATGCAACCTTCGAAGGTGCACTTGTGGCCAATGATCACAGTGGATGGAGCAGAAAGCATGAACTTCTTTGCTGAGATGGTGGCTCCAACGTTCTGTAAATGCTGAAAGATGCAGTTAACAACTAGACAGTGATTCCAGATAAATTTCTGAATCCCAGGATTCACTGGGATAGTCTCATAGGAGCTGTCTGTGTGCTGATAGCAGGTGGTCTCAGATTTTATGGGGACATCATCTATGAAGGGCAAGGTATGATGCAGGACCTCATCCTGGAGAACAAATGCAGTATCTCCCTGGTATACCTGTACTGCATTTGCATGACCTTGCAGCAGAGTAGTAAGCCAATGTGGTCTGAGGGGGGTACCAAAGGTGGTGAGGTCACAGGAATCAATGTGAAGTGCATGCTGGTCATACCCAGAGTAGAGATCTGTCATTGCATACACTGTGTATCCAGCAAAGGATTCTGAAAGATGTTCTATGAAGGGTGGGACAGACACATTGCAGATGGCCACTGCATTTGGGGGCTGTAAGTCATGCACAAGGTGAAGAGACTTTCCATCCTTCTTTACTACACAGAACCAGTGGGAGCAGTAAGCTGTGGTAGAAGGTTCATACATGCCAGATTTGATGTGATCTTTAATCATATCAATGACTTGGGCATGTATCATGCTTGGGATAGGGATATTGCAATGGACCCAAGGCATGTGCAGGATCATGGGAATCTTTACAGGTGGGAAATAGCATTTGTCTAGGTGTCTGTGCTCTGTGATGTCCCAAGTGAATGCAGGCTCATGGACTGAAATGAGCCAAGTCATGAGTTTGAGCTCTTCTGGCCAAAGCCAGTCTGCAGGATTGAGGTCAAGCTCTGTGGCCCATTTGGCAGTGAAGCAGATGCCTGGAGCAAAGTCTGGCAGATGTGTAGGAAGTGGTTGGAGGCCAGTGAGCAGATCATCAGGCAGACTGCACAATGTGGTATTCTTCTGCCATTGGAGTAGGTACTGTCCAAATCTTCTTGGCAACTGGCTTGTAGACAAGAGTGTGAACTGCAGGATCTAATTGGTAAACACTGCCAAAAGCAGCTATAGCAGAGGGGTTTAGTATGGTCTGAGTGGAGGAGAGGAAAGTGAAAGCAGGTGAGGGTACTCCTGTGGGTATGTTCCATGGCATGAGTGCCACAGGTGAAGGAAGGTTTGTTGAAGTGAAGGCTAGAGATGAGACTGTGGGACTGAGGAACAGATAACAGCAGCTGAACAGGAAACAGGACATCTTAGTAGGCTCTCCCTGACCATTTGGTGGATCATCAATACTCAAAAACCCCATTCAACTATACTCTGGTGACTATGGCAGTGCTTGCCACACTTACAGCACAGACAGCCCTTGTGCCACAGGCACATGGGCAGAGTGTACTTGTGGCCATCATTCAGGTCTTGGAGAGTGATCTGCTGTCCACCATTGGGATAGTCATTTGTTACCACACTCATAAGGCAGATGGGTGACCAAGCAGCATGTTGAAGTTGGCATGCTCAATTACCTGTACTTGGAGCATGACTGGCCCAGCTCCAAAGTTGAGTTTCAGATTCTCTAGTATGCCTACAGTAGTGTCTTTAGACATATTAGCAGACATCATGGTCATGAGATGATCACAGTGCAATGGAAGCCTGATCTTTTCCCAAATGTGCCTGGGCATGGTGATGATTCCTGAACTGGAATCTAGTATGCAGTTGATTGTGATGTTGGTCCTGGGGACCTTGGCTTTGGTGCAGCAGAGTGGTAGAGTGTGGTGAGCTATGATGGAACCATCATCACCATGAATAATGTGGTCTCCATATTCACATGCAGTTCATTGAGGGTTGTGGCCAGTCAGTTCATTCACTTGCACTCCCTCTTCATCATTACCATGAACTACCTCAATCTCATTTGTGGTGATGTCTCTGAACTGTTTGTGAAACTCTGGGGCTACTGCAAATAATTCTTTGACTGGCAAGGCAATGCTGGATTTGAGTACACACTCCACGATACACTTGGGCATGGCTTTGTCTTCAAGAGGGCATGAGTAACAGTACTGGTTTTGATTGTGAGCTGCTGGGTATGGTGTTTGTGATGGAACAATTGCTGTGGGAATGGGATCCTTGCATGCAGGCATTGGAGCAGGATTAGCTGGAGGAACATATGGTTTCACAGCAGTGGACATTGGTGCAGGTGCAGAGGGCTTGGATGCCTGGCAAGTGGTATGCAAACTTTGAACACCAGGGGAGATGATTTCCTCTTCAACAGTGGCTGCACAAGGGTTGACTTTGTTATGCTTCCATCAGGGGTCCTTCCTTTTTCAACTTCTCTCAGTCATGTGCATCACATGCCTCATCACATCCCTCATAATCATTGCCATCCTAGGGGCTCAAATGCTCCAGGGAAAGTTCGGATCTCCTGCTGTCAAGGTATTTCCAATACCTGTTGAGACTGCGCTGCCACTATGATCCAGTATTCCACTGCCCTCTCTGATGGACAACTTACTCATTTCTTGTTCCATTGACTTGTCTCTGACTCGTTTATGTTGCTTATATGTTGTACTATAGCTCCAGTGTCAGGCTCCTCACTGTGCATTGATTGTGCCAGCTGGTATAGCCTTCGTCTCCTCACTACCCCCATCTTTGACACCGTATGATTCCTTTTTATTTCATTGATGAACTCGTTGACTACTGTGGATATGCATCATGACACATCTCTTGCGACTGTTATGGTACTCGTACTTAGGAGTATATAATCCTACGTACTTCATCTTGTATCTGCAGTTTTTCAATAGCTTGCAACTGAGCTTCATCCCTTCGCTTTAATCCTTGTTCTCTCTCTGTGCAAACAACCTCAGGGACTTGCCAGTAGACAGAACCTTTGTCAGATCATCGCGATAACTCAGCCATAGGGGTTATGACAAGTTCAGCCTGTAGTCTCCCACCTCGCGCGCTTTGTGCCTATTCCATTTGAAGAAGTCACCGCGCTCGGGCATAACAAAATTGAAAAACTCAAAATGCAGCTTTCGGGACTCATCAACCTCTTTGTGTAAAGTCTACTCGTCCCTCAGTTACTGAACTTCAACAAACCGTTTTCCTCACTCAAGGCTCATTGGTCTCCCTCAGTGTAAAGACTAACTTGCCTTTCTCTTCATCTGCTCCTCAACTTGACTGTAACAAGTCAATAACAAAATTGAGAAGCATCCCTCCACCCTCAATCAGATTCACCACTCTACAGGCAGCCACTAGGCTTTAATAGACCACCTCCCTAGAGCCAGCGCTTGTGTCTCCCTACATGTAAAGTCACTTGCGCACCACCATCATCAAGTCTACACTGACAGGTTTCTTTTGAGAAATAAATCCTCCCTCAGCCTTCGTTATCACTTCCCATTAAAGTGTCCAACCCACAGAAGTTGAAGCCTCCTGTTCCTCCCCATACAAATCCGTTAGGACTTGGCAGGAACCCTCCTCTGCCACCTATCCCTCTAGGAAGACTAGGACCCTCGGCTACTGCCTCAAATCCTCACTTATCATATTTATCCCGTTTTAGGGATACGGAAGTCACGCTTAGTTCAGAAGAAGAAGATGATCAGAAGTCTGATACTTCTTTTGGATCAGTCCTCAAGGAAGAACAAGAAGCACACAAATCACCTGTTATGTCCATGACACTTGGTCATGGAGAGTCAGCCCCTGAGATGCCGTCAAAGGTATTCTCTGAAGTGGAGCTGAAGGAAAGGTTGGAAGAACAAAGGCGCTCTTTGGCAGAAGACTGGTGCAAGATAGCTGGTGGACAGTCAAGCGACCCCTTTCCAACAGGAACGCCAAGTGACTCAGCATTATGAGCGTGGTATGCCAGGAACTTTGGAAAGGTAATTCCCCCAGAGGTCCCCACTGGTGGGTCCAGTAAGGGTAAGGCCCCAGCTGATCCTGATGACTTGTACAATTGCTGCCCACCCAATGGAGGAAGGGAGTTCAATGTCAGGTGTCCTGGTGAATACAACAGAAGCCACAATGGGCTTCAGACCTGGATTACACAGGTCGAAGGATATTTGAACCTAAACAAGCATGTCTACAACACGGAGTCACTCAAGATTTCATTCACCCTTACGTATATGACAAAGGGAGCTGCCATTTCTTTTGCCAAGAACTATCAAAATGAAAACAAACTTCTTGACGGAACTATCTGGTATTCCGACACCTTCCAGAGGTTCGTGGAACGTCTTAAAGCAACATTCGAGTCTGGCGATCAAACAGCATTGGCTATCCTTTGTCTTTCCAACATCATGCAAGGAAAACAAGAACTTGAGTCTTATATTGCTGAGTTTATGGGACTTGTTAACAAGGCTCAACTGAAAGAAGAGTCATGAGAAGCAGGGATCTTCTTTGGGAAAGGATTGAATAAAGAATACTGCGATTGGGTTCTTAATTCTGGACATGCCCCATCCATGGTCATCAAGTGGATTCAGTGCATGGGAGAAGCAAGAACCGTGATCGCGACCAAACATATCCTCGAAGGGAAGGAATCTTGGTATGAACGGAAATTCATTCATTACCGCTGTGAGTCAAAGTGAGGTTCAGTGGTGAAAACCAACCAAAACCAACACAAAAGACAATGAAAGTGAGTGGTGGTGTGCCTATGTGGTACCTAGATGGTAGAACCTGTTCTTTGGGAGGGTTTTTTGCGAGCTACAACACTCAAAGATGAGTGCTGAGGGTTGGGGGTGCTCCTGACAAAGAGGGAGCAAGAATGTGATAGAAAGCAATAGGGTAGACTGCTGTCAGCCTACAGAAGGATGGATGGTGACTTAATTCGATGTCCTAAGCTGTACTGAGCTCAGGGAGGGCTTGGAGCAAAGTATATAGATGATAGATGATGATAAGTGAAGTAGATGATAGCTAGACCCTTAGTAAAGTCTCAACTATCGAAGCTGATGAATGATTTACTGAGAGATGATAAATTGCGAGCAAGAGGGGCTCTCTGATGTCTTTTCTTTTTTCTGCTACCTAAGTACAGTGACTTATATACAGTACAGGGGCATTGCCTATGGAAAACAAGGTGCAAACACTTGGTAAGTGATTGGTAACTGATGAGTAAGGAATGTAAGCAATGGGTAATCATCTTGGAAAGCATTGGTAAGCATTGGTAAGGATAAGTAAGCCAAAAAGCGAAGAATCAGTAAGCAAAGTCAAAAGATTGGTAAGTATTGGCAATAGGTGAGTCAAAGACAGTCAGAATGTCACAGTATGAGTCAAGCAATGTCAGGAACTGGGAAAGTGCACTGGAATCACATTAGGGGGAGGCTGTGCATGTCACATCTCGAAGAGATCACTTCTAGGCCAAAGTGGGATGACAGAGAGGCAGCGCTGATCTGATGCCGATATAGTACATCCAAAAGCAGGACAGGGTGAGTCAGATGTCAACAGGGGTCAAGCTTTGGGGGTCTGTGGGGTGACAGGAGCATAGGGGATCACAACTTTCCCCCCCAAACCATCCTCTCAGTGAAGCAAATAAAAACTTCATGAATGAGGCTCTGTTGGAAGAGAGGATGAAGGGGGAGCATCTTCTGCTGTATCTTGCAACAAGGAGGCAAGATGTGCATCATACTTGTCATGGATGCGATCAGGGAGAGTGGAGAACAGTAGATTATACTGTAGCTGTCACAATTTTGGAAGAATGATGGACGAGACTGGTATGAAGATGTTGCAGGGGGCAGGGAGGAAGGATCCATATGCTTCTTGGACTGGAGAGACTGAAACGACCACATAAGACCTTTCCAAGCGAATGACAGACCTGAGGCAACCAAAGAATGTCCTCCTGGAGGTCATACTGACAAAAAGAACATGCTGTCCAAGCTGGATGGGCTGAGAGGGGGCAGATGAGGGTGGGATGTACCAGGATGCTTCAGGACGGAAGCTGGTAGGAACTCCTGGTAGATATATGTAGCCATGGTCCCTAGCAAAGGGGACAAGTGAAATGACTGATGTGGAGGCAGCCATATCAGAAGAATTAGCAAAATGAGCATCTTTTGGAGGGAGTGCTGTAGAAATGTGTGGAGTGTGCAAATCCTTTCCAATCCTGGGAGGTAGGATCGTGTGGCTGAGCACTACAAGCGAGTGTGGGAATGGTTTCGGTGTCTGCAGAATTGGTGGAGATATGTTGAAAACCGGAATGCCATACATGGGCACTTAAGAATTTTATTGGCACTTAACCTGCCTCCTCCTTTTTCTTTGGCATTGACAACCTGTTCTTGTGTGAGGGATGACTGCTGACATTGCTGGCTGTCCTTCTTTGCATGAAGACCATAGCCCTCATGCAAAGAAGGACAGCCAGCAATGTCAGCAGTCATCCCTCGCACAAGAACAGGTTGTCAATGCCAAAGAAAAAGGAGGAGGCAGGTTAAGTGCCAATAAAATTCTTAAGTGCCCATGTACGGCATTCCGGTTTTCAACATATCTCCACCAATTCTGCAGACACCGAAACCATTCCCACACTCGCTTGTAGTGCTCAGCCACACGATCCTACCTCCCAGGATTGGAAAGGATTTGCACACTCCACACATTTCTACAGCACTCCCTCCAAAAGATGCTCATTTTGCTAATTCTTCTGATATGGCTGCCTCCACATCAGTCATTTCACTTGTCCCCTTTGCTAGGGACCATGGCTACATATATCTACCAGGAGTTCCTACCAGCTTCCGTCCTGAAGCATCCTGGTACATCCCACCCTCATCTGCCCCCTCTCAGCCCATCCAGCTTGGACAGCATGTTCTTTTTGTCAGTATGACCTCCAGGAGGACATTCTTTGGTTGCCTCAGGTCTGTCATTCGCTTGGAAAGGTCTTATGTGGTCGTTTCAGTCTCTCCAGTCCAAGAAGCATATGGATCCTTCCTCCCTGCCCCCTGCAACATCTTCATACCAGTCTCGTCCATCATTCTTCCAAAATTGTGACAGCTACAGTATAATCTACTGTTCTCCACTCTCCCTGATCGCATCCATGACAAGTATGATGCACATCTTGCCTCCTTGTTGCAAGATACAGCAGAAGATGCTCCCCCTTCATCCTCTCTTCCAACAGAGCCTCATTCATGAAGTTTTTATTTGCTTCACTGAGAGGATGGTTTGGGGGGGAAAGTTGTGATCCCCTATGCTCCTGTCACCCCACAGACCCCCAAAGCTTGACCCCTGTTGACATCTGACTCACCCTGTCTGCTTTTGGATGTACTATATCGGCATCAGATCAGCGCTGCCTCTCTGTCATCCCACTTTGGCCTAGAAGTGATCTCTTCGAGATGTGACATGCACAGCCTCCCCCTAATGTGATTCCAGTGCACTTTCCCAGTTCCTGACATTGCTTGACTCATACTGTGACATTCTGACTGTCTTTGACTCACCTATTGCCAATACTTACCAATCTTTTGACTTTGCTTACTGATTCTTCGCTTTTTGGCTTACTTATCCTTACCAATGCTTACCAATGCTTTCCAAGATGATTACCCATTGCTTACATTCCTTACTCATCAGTTACCAATCACTTACCAAGTGTTTGCACCTTGTTTTCCATAGGCAATGCCCCTGTACTGTATATAAGTCACTGTACTTAGGTAGCAGAAAAAAGAAAAAGACATCAGAGAGCCCCTCTTGCTCGCAATTTATCATCTCTCAGTAAATCATTCATCAGCTTCGATAGTTGAGACTTTACTAAGGGTCTAGCTATCATCTACTTCACTTATCATCATCTATCATCTATATACTTTGCTCCAAGCCCTCCCTGAGCTCAGTACAGCTTAGGACATCGAATTAAGTCACCATCCATCCTTCTGTAGGCTGACAGCAGTCTACCCTATTGCTTTCTATCACATTCTTGCTCCCTCTTTGTCAGGAGCACCCCCAACCCTCAGCACTCATCTTTGAGTGTTGTAGCTCGCAAAAAACCCTCCCAAAGAACAGGTTCTACCATCTAGGTACCACATAGGCACACCACCACTCACTTTCATTGTCTTTTGTGTTGGTTTTGGTTGGTTTTCACCACTGAACCTCACTTTGACTCACACCAGCTTGACCAGCAATGATTACCAATCTCAGCAAGTGATTACTTGGACATTGTTAGGGCACTTGACATCTTTGACAACGGGGACAACATTAACGGGTGCTCACCAGAACAGGTTGAGTATTTTGGGATGTTGTCTAAAATCTACAGAGCGTCAGATGTAATCAATGGACTCGTGTCCAAGATCCACACTCAGAAATTAAGCAGAACCACCCCACTGTCCAAGGTAATCATGATCGATATGCTGGAGAAGGCTTTGTCGGACCTTACTGAAGCCGTTACGGGTGGGGCTTATCATCACTTATGTCAACAACAGATAGGAGAGTTCTTGGCGCCCCTGGCTGCTCAGATCTTAGATCAAATCATTCCGAAGCAAGAGGAACCATCGGCTTCGGAGGTTAAATTAAAGAAAGAAGTAACAGATCAGGAGAAGGAGAAGGAATGGTGTGCCATGGAGTTAGGGTTCATAGACTCGGGAGAGTTGTTTAAAGAGGTTGGTGCCCACCTCGGTACTGGGACTCACAACTCCACTTGGGAGGTTTTGCTACAGGACACTTTGTGGGCTGGCATCCATAAAAACTACTTCAATGCAGTCCATGCCGCCGATCCTCTCCCTTCGGCTCCCTTCGTCTCCGTCCCTACTGATCAGCTTTGGTTCTATCTCGGAGGCCAGTCCCCTGTCCCACCCGACCATGTCCTCTACCAGCACGCCTGTTTCCAATGCCATTACTTGGGACATTGGTCATGCCACAATGGATGTGGCTCCTGTTTTACTCCAGCCCTCGAGGAACCACCATCTCCATCGTCTGCATCGCCCATCACCACTCACACATGTTCCCGCGTGTACACTACTTGCCAACCCCTATCCACTTGCCCTACAAACACGACTTCTGGCCCATCCTCAAGGGTCTGAGGACCCTAGAGGGGGGGTGATGTTACGCTTCCATCAGGGGTCCTTCCTTTTTCGACTTCTCTCAGTCATGTGCATCACATGCCTCGTCGTGTCCCTCATAATTGTCGCCATCCTGGGGGCTCAAATGCTCCAGGGAAAGTTTGGATCTCCCGCTGTCAAGGTATTTCCAATACCTGTTGAGACCACACTGCCACTATGATCCAGTATTCCACCGCCCTCTCTGATGGATGACTTACTCATTTCTTGTTCCGTTGACTTGTCTCTGACTTGTTTATGTTGCTTATATGTTGTACTATAGCTCCAGTGTCAGGCTCCTCGCTGTGCATTGATTGCGCCAGCCGGTATAGCCTTCGTCTCCTCGCTACCCCCATCTTTGACACCGTATGACTCCTTTTCATTTCATTGATGAACTCATTGACTACTGTGGATACACGTTGTGACGCGTCTCTCGTGACTGTTACAGTACTCGTACTTAGGAGTATATAATCCTACGTACTTCATCCTGTATCTGCAGTTTTTCAATAGCTTGCAACTGAGCTTCATCCTTTCGCTTTAATCCTTGTTCTCTCTCCATGCGAACAACCTCAGGGACTTGCCAGTAGACAGAACCTTTGTCGGATCATCATGATAACTCAGCCATAGGGGTTACAACAAGTTTGGCCTGTAGTCTCCCACCTCACGCGCTTCATGCCTATTCCATTTGAAGAAGTCACCACGCTCGGGCATAACAGACTTGTGGAGGGTTGGCAGGATGTGCTGCAGGTTGAGCTGTGATTTCAACTCCATTGAAGCAGGCTTTCTTCCCATGGGAAATGACTGCTCCCTTGTTACCTTTATCTGCTTGGTAGGTAGCCCAAGCTTGAGTGACATATGCTTGGAAGTTGGGGTTGGCTAAGTCTGCAATGGGTTCATTGACAATGGTGTTTAAGAAGGCAGAAGGCTGGATCTCCAACTGCACATCGACTTTGGGATGAGCAATGCAGAAAAGGTTAGCAGTGCCTTGTGTGGCTGTGTTGCACAGAGCAGTGGGAGTTGCAGCACATGTACTGGCCTGGTCTCTGTCAGCCATGACATGGTCAACAGCCTCTCTCAGTGAGTTACATTTGGGGAAGTGTGGGATTTGGCTTCTGTCCACAAGATAGAGACAGTTGTCTGTACCTCTTATGATCTTACTGGCATGGATATAAACTTCAACAAGTGCACACATCCTTGTCCAGTGGTTGGGGTCTGCACAGAAACTGCAGCCAGGTCTGTGTTGCTGCAGCAGAGGCTGTGTCTGGAAGTTGTACTCCTGTTTAATGACAGTACCAGCAGGTGGTACTTGTGGCATGTAAGCTGACAAGGGAGGCACAGCTGGTGAGGCCATGGTAGCCATTGTCAGCACTGCACTACAGAGAGCAGATCCTGTCAAGAGGAACTTGGCAGCTTTGATGACTTCTGCAAGTGGGTAAGGGTCATCTGGGTGGAGGTTGGTGCAGACAATGGAGAATTGATGATGAATACAATCTGTGATGGCCCTCAGGAAGCCGTTCAGGAACATGGAATCCCATTCTGTCTCTGCAAGCTTTTTAGTTTTAATGAGCAGGGCAGAAATCTTAGTGAATTTCTGCTGGTAGTCTCCAAGGTTGTCCTGGTTTCACATGGGCTTGGACTGATATTCTTTGACAAAGTACTGCAAGTCTGCACAGCAGTAGCAGTTGTCACCTTCGCAGCCAGGGTACACACCCTTAACAGCAACTACAAAGGCATCCCAGTCATCAGCTGTGGGTGTGGCTTCCAGAAGTGTTTGCCAGACCTCAGCTTCTTCAAGGTCAGCATAGCAGATTGCAGCTCTTATCTTGCCATGGTCATCAAGAGCAGCAAGAGTACTGAGGAAGTCAATGTCTTCAAGGTAGTGCAGAAGCTGCACAGGAGAATCTCCACTAAATTTAGGTGAGTTTTGTGTACCATGGAGTGGCATCTGAAACTGAGGATTAGCCATTGGTGGGTTAACCTGTGGTGGCAGTGCCAGGTTGGTAATGGGTAGAATGGGTATTGGATGTGGATGTGGAGCAGTTAGTATAGTGTGTGGCCAGACTGGCAGAAGTGTAGGTGGGTTACTAATTGGCTGAGGGGTGGTCTGCAACTGAGTGAGTGGTCACAGCAGTGTAGCAGATGGATCTGAGAGTATGGGTATAGATTTGGAGGTGTCAAAGCAATGGGAAAACAAGGGCATTGGTGATGATAAACCAGATGATGTGATGGGTGTTAAAGGTGATGGCAGGGTTTTGGACCTTCAGGGAGTCGAGGGGATAAAGCCACTGGGAAAATCAGGGGCAGTGAGATCTAGGTGGTCCAACATGATGGATATCCAATCTGCCAAAATATCAGGAGGAGTGATCATGGGTAGTACCCACGGAATGTCAGCAGGTAATTGTGCATAATCTGGTGTTATGGGTGAAACAGGGCAGAAGAGGCTGGATTCTTCTGACAGGTTGAGATTATGAAAGTGCAGGCATAAATTTTCTAGTTCCATGTGTTTGGCAGTGCACCTGAGTGACCTTCTGGAAGCAACAGCAGAACCCCTCACAGTGGGCTCCAGTTGTAGGAAAAGTCCAAGTAGCTGTATAATACAAGCTAGATGGCTTAGATAACAACAATAAAAATGAAGGGAACAAATTGCTCATCCCAAGGGGTTCTGGGCTGTTGAGACTAGAAGGTGGGACCCAGCACTTTGTAGTGGTAGTGATTCATGATGTGCACAGCATGGTCTGCAGAATAGTATTGGCAGTGCAAGTGGTGCAAGCTGTATACATAGTTTGTGCATGGCAGTATGCAAGATGTGCAGTGTAGATGAAGTGAAAAGGAAATTCATGGTGACCTTCCAAGTGCCAAAAGGTATCATTCTGTACCTAAGTACAGGGCTTTATAGTCCAGGCAAACCCAGAACCTAAGTAAGACTGAATACAAGTAAGGAAAAGGGCACACAACAGCACCTACACATAAGACAGGACAGGCCAGAACATAGGCCAAGGGTATACTACTAACAAAAGGGGAACAGAGACTGTGTTAAAAGAAAGAGTCCAAAGGAAGGGAGGCAGCTGAAGCACAGCAACCATGGGTATAGCTTTGCATGAGAGGGAGCAAGGGCATGTGAAGGTAGCATGCAAACAATGGTGGATGCGAGTGGTCCAGGAATGTAATGATGGTTGTGGAATGGTCAATGATAGGGGCTTATGTGTCCAAGGAATGTGGATTCCTTACAGTGTGACTAGGGCCAAAGATGTCATAGCTGCAAGGTTGGAGTCATATGAAGTGGGAAGTGAACTGAGAATGATTGCTGTGAAGTTGTCATCTGTGATAGATTGTCCAAGTGCAGCAAGTTGTTCGTGCAGTGCACGCATCTTGTTGAAGTGAGCATGGACATCACCTTTTTCTGCACAGCAGGATTCTTGGAGTTTTCTCTGAAGATCAATTGTGATGATGAGAGAGCAGTTTTGGAAAAGATCAGTGAGGACACCCCACACACTCTTCACAGTCTCTTCCTTCAGAACTCAAAGGAACAATGATTCCAGGAGTGACACAGTGATCACTTGCTTGATGTATCCATCATCCTTTGCCCATTGCCAGAGTTTTTCAGGGTATTCACTGACAAGTTTTTGCTCTGTGGTGGGCTTCCAGGAGGAGTCTTTTCCCACTGAAGGGTCCTCTGGTTTTGCATCCAAGCCAGTCAGGTGTCCAATCAGCCCTTTCAAGCTGACAGCCCACTCAACCTGAGCCTTGTAATATAACCAGTTGCTTCCATCTGCATTTAGGGTTGGGACTTGTAAGGAATGATCATCTTTCACCATAGTGGGTATTCTTGCTGTGTAATAACTCTTTCAGAATTAGAGCATGAGAGTAGGGCTCATAACCTAATGAAGGTATGAGTGGGCAAAACTCTGAGAGGCTACCATAACTCTGGAACACATTCTCAACAGTGATTGCTATCTACTGAGGTTGATGCCCAGTGAAAACTGGACATCACCAGGTATGACCTGGTATGACAAGATGTGAGTTTGTGTGTACAAGTGATATATTGACATATCCCCCTATGAAAGCTTGACAAATATCATATCTGCAATATTCTGGGGCAGAGTCCTGTGTGGTGACATATCACAAATTTGCATAAAACATAAAATATCATATCTACACATATATTAGTATGAGAGCTCTTGAGGATGCAATATTCTTGGTTGTGATGACATATGATGATATGTGATCCTTACTAGTTTTGTGCTCAATATGGAATATGCTCTAATATGTTCCAATATGATGATTAGCTAATGCCAGGCAGTTTTGCACTTGATGCAAAATATGGTCCAATATGGTCCAATATGATGTATTAGCTAATACTGGGCTAGTACTAGCTCTACAGGCAGGTATACACTCTAATTGAACTGGAAGTGCATGCAGGTGCAAGCTAATGAAGAATCATGAAATGTAGCTGTGCAGAATGTGTGGATCCAGTGTATGATGCATACATCCAAAAGTGCCAGAATGAGATGAATTGAGCAGTGATGCAATCACTGATGGGGCAATGGGAAATGGTGTGAATGTGATATGTGAGCTCAAGGGAATTGGGAATTAATGAAGGTCACTGTCACTACCAATTTTCTTTGGGTCCCATTTATCAGTCTTTGCCTTTTGGAGAATGTGAAAACCATCATAACTGTAACATAATGGGCTTACCAATTCCATGGCCTTGTCATTGTATGTCTAGTAAATTATCAACCTATCAGTGACATCACTATGGACCATTGCACTTACCTGTCATTGTTTATTTGTCAAGCCATTATAATATGTCTTGAACTCTTCTGTGGTACCATTTAATTGCACCTTCTTGAGCCAGCAGTAAGTGCACAGGTTCCTAGAAATGATCTTGAGTAACATGCCAGTGCTCCAATGGCAATGTACCATCCATTCCTCATGGGACCTGGGTGCATCCTCCCCTTTCCCATGCCCTTCGTCAACTTGCTTGCTGACATTGCTGGGGTATCTTCAGGCATTGTTACAGCTGGCAGGATGGCATCCAATAATTCAAAAATGCCAGGTGCACCTGACTGCATCTCAGTTGCTGCTGTGGAACTGGATTGCAATTCTTGAGGGATATTGAGAGCCAGTGGCAGTTCAACTGCTCATGCCTTGTTGGTGGCAGTGGCAAGAGCAGTGCTATAACATAATATTATCAGTACAAGTACAGGCACATGTGAGTTACTTACAGGGGGTTTATACAAATGTTGTTGGGGGCAGGAGTTTTGAGACTATGTTGCAAGCTCTCCTCATTGCTGGACATGTTCCCAGCACTACTTGGAGTTGATGCAGACACAAAAGCAATTGGTGGGAAGTTGAGACCCTTGGACAGTTTGGATGATGCTTGCATGGGTCCCAGTGAAGTGGAGGTGTCAGATGAGGGAGGCAAGACTGAGGATGTGGAGGAAGATGGTGTTATGCTTGCCATGTTTTTATAATTCCCTTACATCTGGAGGTTAGCTTGATCAATGTGAATAAATGTGACTCATACTCTTCAGTTTCTTCATGTCTGGTTCCTCCAACTTGAAGGCATACTGTGAGCCTTTCTGTTTCTAACTGATCTTGTCCATGCTGTTGTCCTTGTCCTTGTCCTTTGGCCTTTTACCTTTTGTTGACTTCCACCTACCATTATCATCAATGTACATCTTCTGCCAGGCAGGGTAGCTAGTGCTTGCCAGATACTTGAGTTTCCAACTGTCATGTGTGAATTTGAACATTGGATAAGCATTTTCCATGAGGTCATGAATAAACTTGCAGCCACTTGCAGACAGCCTTCCCCATGTTGTAGGCACCATCTGCCAGTTCACAAGTTCTGCCCAGTCTCCACAGAGAACCTTTTGTATTGCTTTGGCTGCCTGGTCTGACAGTGGGTCTCTCTTTTCATCCTCAAGATACTCCAAGGTCCCACATGTACTAGTCTGGCCTTCAGCAGAGTCAAGGTATTTGTCCCAGTCTTCTTGGTACCAAAATCAGATGGACAAGTGGTTCTCTCAAGTTGGATGTAGCTCCTTCTTTGACTTTGATGCCCGAGAAAACAAAGTGCTGCCATCAACCTGGCATGGGTCCATGTTGCATAATATGACAGCATTTGACAGGCACTGGAAAGCTGTCCTATATGAGGGAGTTAGTGCTAGTTGGTGACCAATCAAAACATGTTCATCAACCTAAGGGTAGTATTTTCTATGGTGAGCTTCATCACCTGCCCTTTGAGGACCTTGATATGCTCTTGTAAAATATTGACTTGTTTTGATTCATGGCTATATGTGGTGGTCTGAAATGAAGGTTGTGATAAGTACAAGTTAGCAGGAATTAAAAATGATGACACTTACATTCATGAATGTGGAATATGGGGTCATCGACATGTCATTTGCCTGTGAGAAATTCATGTCAGGGAGCTGCTGCAAGGGGAAAGACTGTTGGAATGCAAGGTTTGTGGGTGATGGGGGTGTCAGAAGTAAGGATCTGGTGGGTGAGTCATTCAACATCAACATTGATGACATCACCATCACCAGTGTTGGGGACAGGGGATATCAGGAGTACTGAAGTAACAGTACTAGTGGTAGGAAGTAGCAGTTGGCATTTCCCAGTTGGCATATTCTGACATGCCAACTTTAATTAATGCAGTGTCAACACACAGCCTTTTTCACTTAAGTGCTACAGATGTCATTGAGACCAAGTACATGCATTATCAATGTGGTGGAGGATGTTATATACATTGAGGTTGCTGGCTCTTTTTCCACATGGGACACCCACTGTTTTTTAGTTGATATTTTGTCACCTGGCATCAAGAAGATCATGTTCTGTCTCAAGGACACTGTCAATAACAAGCAAGTAACATCCCTTCTCACCCAGGATGCTGACACCATTAGCTGCAGTCTCTCCACTGATTCAAAGTGTGCACTGGAAGGAGAGACTTTGGAGCAGGTCGAGGCAGCCAGTTCCCAGCTCAAGACTGCTCATGCAGCTCTGTGAAAGGCATACAAAGGGACAGCCAGCATCCAAAACATGTTCTGCAGTGTGGTTGATGTGAGCCACACTTTGGACACCATCTGCAATGAGTTATTGGTTATTAGAGATGCTGAAGAGTCCAGCATCACAGAACCTGTTGGGGCTGAGGATGTCAAATGCAAGCCTGACCCAGAGCCTGGAAATTTGCAGTATGTTTACCACTGCATTGTGTTTCTATCTATCTCATGGATGACAGGTTTGAGTCAACTTCTGCCTCTCCCTGTAGAGTGCTTGCTTGCACCACCAGAAATCTGAACCCAGATGCCCATAGTCCAACAAAACCACAGGCCTACCACATCATTCCATTCAATCCATCTGATATCCCCACACAGCTTGCTAAAAGGAAGGCAGCAGTCAATGCATCCACTGGCCCCATCCAGAAACATGCAAAGTTGGAGGTACCATAAGTGTCATTTCTCCCTGTTCTTCCATGGCTCCATTTACACTTGCACATCCTCTTTATTGTTGTCTCATTTTCTTGCTCTCTTGTTGGTATTAATCAAGTCCCTGTAATACCATTGTAGGGAATGAGTTCAAATTCCCTACAAGAAGTCATCTTGGTCAGAAGAGAATAGGGGTTGGGGGGGCTTGTGTTTTGTTTCTTGCTTTTGTTTTTGTGTTTGTACCACTGGACTTAGCGGCAAGCAGCTGTGTTGCTGACTAAGCATGTGTGCTGTGTTTGTGTGAGTTCAGTTCACCATGGAACCAGTTCATGACAGGCCCTCAGTAGTAGGGTGATATAGTCTCACATTTTGGCAAGTTTTCAAGGTTAGATTTATTACTTTGGGGAGTACCCAAAGTGCCAGGAGGACTGGCAGAAGGTATTAGACAGGCAGAGCTAAGTATTTGTTTCAGTTTGCATTTTTACACTTTTACTACACTTCTTTTCTCCAGTGAGAACCTCCCTTTTGGGTTGAGCACAAATCTCACCCATCACTGACTATTACTATTTCTAGGTACTATCTATTACCTATTCCTACACCATACACCTACTCAGCTGCTGCATTTTGATCACCCCCATTGTCTTGATACACTGTATAGAATAGAATACCTAGTTTTGAAAGATAGACAATGCCTGGTTTTGCCATTAAAACAAGTGACTGATTTATTTGAGTTTCATGGAACAGTAGTATACATGAGCAGAAGACAGGCTAATAATGAATCCCTCTACAGTCACTCAATGTCAGCACCCTGGTCATCCTCATCATCTTGATAGATGCTGTATGGTATGCCCACTTGTGAAACATCCAGTCCCAGTTTCTCCATCAAAAAAAAAAGATCTTCTATGATGCTGGATGGCTGCTTGAGGCAGTGTGGGATCATAGCAACCACACTCTTGATGGACTTTATATAGACAATGATGAGTTCATTTGACAGCTCTGATCAGGCAAGCATGTGCAATGATTTTTGCAGAAGTGTTTCATCTGAGAGGGAGTAGAGGTGAACAATGGCAACATCTTCAAATTGGGTTGCATCAGCAGTAAGTCTGGCAAAATACTGCACTTCCTGAATCATTCATGTTTGCAGTAGATAAACTAAATTGATGTTAGCATGTCATAGCACCAGTGATATTGTACCTGCCTTGATGTTTCTCAATACATGGATTTGAGTGGACAGTTTGAGTTTTTCTCACCACAGAGATCAGGCAATCTGGCCATTGGGAAGATGAAGTCATGCCCATCATTTGAACCATTCAGGCAGCTGACTGATGAACTCACCAACAATGCAGGCTTCTTCTCCAGTTGGGAGCCAGGGGTGCTTGTCTCACTTCTGCAGAAGGACATATCCATCTCCCAAATTAAAGGAGCCCATGGGGTCCCCCTTGATCCCATCATTGAGTTTGGGCATAATTACAAGAAGCACATTGACCTGATGAGGTGTTAGTTAGTTTGAATGTCAGAATATGACAGCATGTACCCTGCATCTTCACACTCCCCCCTCAGTGAGGTTCTCATAAGGTTTCAATGGCTGCCATATTTCCTGGCTGAGGTTGCCTACGGTGCACTCCATAACCCATTGCACATAGCAGATTGGAGGGCCCTTGTGCATTGTCTTGGTTACAAGATGGAGAACCTGATGGACACATGGGCAAATGAAGTGGAGCTGGTCTTGCCTGAGCTGGTAGTAGAGAAGTTTGAACTCACAGCCCCGTGTGCAGAGAAGAACATAGGCATACTTGAGGTCTTGTTTATTGATGGTGTACTGAGACATAATTTGGATGCCATGAACAAGCTTGCAAAAGTTGGCCCAGTAGCATTCTGGAAGGATGTCATAAAGGAGAGCAGGTGTGAGGCCAAAAGTATACAAATGAAACTCCCAGGTTTTGTAGTCCATATTAATTTTTTTCAGCAATGTTGTGCAGTTTACAGTCAAAGGAGCCTGGGACATACATGCCAGTGTTCTTGACAGCCTGCCCATGTGCAGTCCAAACTTCCTCATCATGGACAACTGCCCAGTCCCACAACACTTTGTCATCTGTGTGGTAATGTAGAAGGTTAGAGACACTATACATTATGAGCAATTCAACCATAGCACCAAATACAGATACAAGATCATCTGAAGAGTGACCATGTAACACAACACATCTGATAATTGGGGGCTTACATGCCAGAACATACACTGTCAGACATGATTGTCTTTTGTGGATCAGCCAACCACTAGAAGGAAAAAAGTGCGAGCTGCGAGGTAATTGATGCAATGTATTATACAGGCGATATCTATGCTTACGCTCGATCTAAGTAGAAAAGCAG